>NC_067121.1:30560215-30863245 GCF_021347895.1 Acanthochromis polyacanthus
CTCTCTTTCACATTGTTAATCATAATAAAACACCACCAGTAAACTCTTAAACCATTTTTACCTGAGAAAAATAAAATTAAAAACATATTTCTGCCATACTCAACACCAAAAACACTTCTGCAACTTTTGGGAAAAGTCTCAGATTCAGTGGTCCGAGGTAAAACACCGCTCACGCTATCGTATTTCACATCACACTCCTCAAACTGGATTTACCACCTCAGCTTGACCTTGAATGGTGGGAATGCAGGCCAGAGTTGACAGAAGGAAAATAGAGAACAGATCATTGGGAAACACAGCAGCCTCTTGAGCAAAGGGGTTATTACAGCTAAGTCTTGAGAGCTAACAACAGCAGCAGATAACAGAGCAACAGGTTTTTGAATTCTTAGGACTGCAGCAGTAAAAGTGGCAGTAATAGCACCTTTCAGTTACCTCACAGAGGAGTAAAAATAGACGCGTTACTTTGTTTCTCAGAGTGAACAGGACAAAGAGTCAAAGGCCTCAACAACCTCACTGCCAAGAAACTGATGCAACATCTATTAGGTTATTTAACAGAAATGCAATTTATTTAAATGTAAGATTTGATTTAAAATGCAGGTCAGTTCCAGGCTAAACATTAATCAATGGGCCGTGCCTTCTAATCTACACTGTTGGACGGCGGCCTGCAGGCTGTAAAGCTGAATTTTTTGGGGCAGGCTTGGCGTGGTTGAGGTCTTTGGTCACTGGGATGCAATTCCTCAAAGTGCTGTGACTTCCCTGGATCAGTTTCTGCAGAGGAGCAAATCACCCTGACATGATTGTTACTTTGGCTTTCAGAAACTTGTCACATCACTGCAAAAGAACTTCCTTAGTGGAACTCTGATGACAAAGGGGGGAATCTCATAAAAGAATAACTAAAATACAGAAACTGCAAAGAGTATTGAGTATAATGGGTCAACGTTTTTGCTGCCATGCTTATTCCCCTTCATGTAGACAGTTAGGTGAGAAGATTGGCACCACTCTCATGTTAAAATATGAAGCTGAAGACAGCAGCCTGTTAGGTTAGCTTAGCATTTAGAAAGAAATCACTTTCCTAGCTGCAAAAGTATCAAAACCACATGCCAGAAGCGGTAAAATTCACTTACAATCATGGTATATCTCAATTTTGTCCTTGCAAAAGCTTCAGTGTAATAATATGTGTTAACCATAAGCTTTGGAAAAAGCTAGGTTTGCTGTTTCAAAGTCTTTATGCTAAGCTAAGCTAAGCACCTAGCGGCTCCTGCTATAGATTCACAGTGTGTTTTTTTAACCACTATCCAATATGCTGATATGTTCCAACTCATTTTGTCTGATTTCCTATGCTGATACTGATATATGCAGATTTTTCCCACTTAATTTCAGACATCTGGTCTCTCCTGAATAAAAATAACATATTATCATATTAACTTCTATAATGATGGCCCACTGGCAGATGTTCACTGGATAAAATAAGAAAACTATTTCATCTTACATGTATAACATCCCATACTCATTTTTCATGTAACATATTCAAACTAAACTGTAAACTTTTATCAGTTGATGATGGAGATGTCATCTATAGGTTTCACACTTACAGAAAAAAATATACAGCATGTTAATTAGTGTTTCGACTTGTTTTTAGTCTTCATGCTGGCTGGAGCTTTAGCGTCATCACACAGGCATGACAATATTAACCGTCTTATCCTGAAGCAGTTTCTTTTTGCGTGGGCTCATTTTTTCCACTGTAGTATAAAGTCCTGCACCTCTAGGGCAGTAAGTAGAGAAAACTCAAAAATGTGTTAAGTGGAGTAGGACACAATCCTATAAATCATTTTTTTAAAAAACAAAAAATGACTGGGATCAACATTTACAAAAAGAGAAAGTGGTAGTCTGCATACTATAGATATTTCACTACTTAATTTTTCAAAACTTGATTCTCTACTGATCTCCTGTCTGCTCTGAGTAAACACAGTTGACCTAAAAACATGTTTGTCATATGACTGTTTAGGCTTAAGTCACTCAAAGCTTTCCATTGCACTACAGACAGCAGAATATTTAGCTGCCTTATTAAAGTTGGCTACTGCAATTGATTTATTTTTGCTCCATTTTGAAAGGAGAGATTTAATAAAGGGATTTTGATGAAATATCTTGATCTCTGACTTGGTTTATTTTCCTGATGGAACCACATGTCACAGATGAGAAGTTCCAGGATCATCAGAAAGTTAAAAATCCATTTCCCCCCAACTTTTTACAGTTTCTGCCGCTGGTAAATGGTGTCGTAAGTAGATTTTGGGGTCCAGATGGTTCATCTTTTTAGCTCATCTTTCCCAAAATGTCCAACTATCGCCACAGTTGGCTACGATAACGTACTTAAAAATTTGGTTGATGCTAGAGGTACGGACCCGTACCCCTAGCATCTGTACTAGAGGTACGGACGTGTTAAGGTCACTGAAGAGCTGGCGATGGTTAACTACTATTTGCTGCACATTACAGGCAGTTTATATGAATGACTTTGACGGCGAACATTGTATAATTTAACTAAAAATACACCGTCTCCTCTCACACTTTACGTAGACATTGTAGTTTTTACGCTTTTAGACGCCGTGTCTAAATTGTTTGAAGTCCAGTTCCTATTAATTAGTTTACCGCGTTCAGTGGTGGAAGCGGCTGACGAACTCCATTGCAAATGTTCCCATTTAATTTCGGACGCTAATTTACAAGATAAAATTAAGGATGTCGCATATGAAACAAACACTCGTGAATGGTGAGGAGCAGCTCTTTAATTCGGCATGAATTAAAAAAAAACACAAACTCGATTTACTGTGATATTGTGAGATTTGTTTGTGGTGATGTAAATTAGCCATTCAACACAGTCCGCTAACATTAAAGTGACTGTGACAGGGTCTGTGTTGACAGACGCAGAAAATACGTCAGGGTTTTGTTTAGGTTGTTAATATGTAATAGTCTGTCGCTACTTTTGAAGGTAAAAAAATACTTATAGTTTGCTGGCTGTTAGTTCCGCCATTCATTCCGCAGATTCACCTCGAATCACGGAAGCGCCTTCATCAGCGTCGCCGGCTCATTAATATTCATGTCCGTCGGATTACCAGCCAATCACGAAGCGCGTTCATCAGCCGGCTCATTAATATTTATGTACGGCTCATTAATATTTATAGTAAGGGAAAGTGCCGTATCCGTAGGCCACAGGCTACGGGTACGGGTCCGTATCTGTAGACACTACCTAAAAATTTAGATGAACATACCGAGACCTGAAGCAAAACACCAGAGCATGTCTACCTTTCCAACAATATCAACCTAATATTTTATTGATGCCAGAATCTGTAGAGCAAGCGGCTCTCAGTTTCTCCCACAGTCTGTTTCCTCACAACAAGTCGACAAGGAAAACACAACAGCGTTTGGTATGTATGTCGGAATCCGAGCACGAAAACATCAAAAGCTTCAGCGCAATAAGGATGATTAAAAGCACAACATCTGCTCTGAGTGAGTGACACTCCCTTTTTTCCATGTTACACCAGCATTCCTGGAACTAACAACACATATATTTTAGTTGTCTGACAAACGGAGCCATGTGAATCTCCCACTCAGCCCTGCACAGAGGGGCAGACATGGGGGGAGATCATATTTTCTCGAAACGTTTCAAATACCCATCTGTCTGAAATCAACAGCGGGTACACATTAACCTGCTTTTCAAATGCCTTCACTGCACTGTTTGCCTCCTCACCTGTTTTCAGAGGGCAGATGTTTCACTTTTATAATGTGCAATAAATCAGGAGCAGTTGGAGAGACAGAAAAAGATTCAAAACACTCGAATTCCAGGCGTGCTGTAGGAAGAGGAATCTGTAAAACCTGTGGACCTGTTTGCTGGCTGTTTTTAAAGAGGATTTTTTTGGTACCAATTATCATAACAATGATAACATGTACATGTTATTTTGCAGAATGATAGATAAGAGCAGAAACGGCTCTAATGATGCTCTTCCTTCATCCAACATCCACTTGATATCTTCCTTATTAACCATCAGACGGTGATGCTGTAGGATTTATGTTCATGCGGCACTGAGGGTTTTTCCATTGCAGCAATGTGCAGGAAACCGCTTTCCTTCTGGTCAACCAGCAGGCAGCGATTTCCACAGTAAACTAGAGCAGATCAGTGGGCTGCTGGCAAGGTAACATGCAAGTAGAAATGTCAGACATGTTCAGAAGAAGCGTAGGAGGAACAATTACTGAGGTTAATTCAATTGTGAATCAATTCAGTTCTCGGCATTTCAAAAGAAAAGCTGGTGATTACTCAGTGATCACAGTAATTATGATTTCCTCCTTGTAATGGTCTGTAGACACTTCGATTGTATATAATATGTATGCCGAATTTTGAAAATCTAGTGCTATTTTTTATATTCAGCAAAATTAATTGAAACTAAAGGGGAAAGTAAAGGAGAGGAGGGAGTTGAGAGAAGCTGATTTTGTTAATATATTTATTCATTTTTGTTAGAGGAGGTGACAATCAATATTTATGAGACAAAAACTTGATTAGACTTTTTTTCTGCAGCCTCAAAACAGAGTGAAATAAAATGTCTCTGTGTAAACTGCCCCATTCATCTCAACCTTTTCAGTTTTTTTTCTTCTTCTCTGCTTTTCCCCATTAAAGATAATTTTAAGTCAGGGGATGGTTGTAGAAATGTCTCACATGTGATTTGGAGTCAGTAGCTAACCAGTCTGACATAAACGTGACTGCTGGTTAGTGAGTTTCTAGCGGAACAGATTCATAATTCTGCTGTCAGAAACCTTGTTTACATTTGCAGAACATATCTGACTTATTTATTCATCTGAAAGGAGGACATCAGATCAGTCACTCTTTTAAATCCCTTCTTTTTCTTGCTTTTACCAGAGATCCTTTCTTCAGTTTACATTAGTTTTAATTTTCTTGAACTGTCTTTTTACCTTTCCTGCCCTGCATTGGTTTTTACATGAATAATTTCTGAAGCACCTTGTAACATATATTTTAAAATGTGGTATATAAATAAAGTATATACCGGGCTTTGCAAAAGTTCTGTTACACTTGCAAAATGCAAGCAAAATGAACACAAAGATTTTTTGGTGCAATAAGATCATTTTTTATTTTCCAAATATTTCAATATATGTGTTAATGATAATACACTGACAGTCATTAAAAACTTTGAGACCATATTTTTCAACATAATTTTTATTTTGAAGCCCGAAACTGGATTTTCTTCATATGAATCATTTGTTTAGCATATTGGCATACAGAAAAAAAAATCTAAAGTTTCAAGAATGATTTCAAAATAAAGAATTTCACAAAAGAAAACGTCACCTGCCAAACACAAAGTCACAGCAGTCAATACAGAGTATGGCCTCCATTTGCTTCGATGCAGGCAGCAATCCGTCGGCGCATGCTTTGGACCAGGCTTCTGATTGTGGGTTGGGAACAGCCCATACGCCCGGCTACATCACTGTAGCTCAAACCGGCCTCCACCATGCCCAGTGCCCGGAGACGTTGTTCATGTGATAGACGCGGCATGATGCTGTTCACTGGACTAACAATGGTGGCCTTTTTTGGGCCTTTATATAGGCCTTCAAAACCTATTCTCAAATTGTGCAGATACTCACTGAGTATTGCTTGGTGTGTATTTGGTTCACTTTTGCAAAGTGACCAACCCATGTGCAATGAATCATGACAAAATGACAACTCATCATTATCTCAACTACCAGGGCACTAGATCATCACTAAATCCACAATGAATAATTACAACCCCCCTACAAGTAGAATTTTGCGTACATTTCTATCTCAAAGTTTCTATTGACTGTCAGTATATTAATCAGAAATGTGGCCACCCAAAAGTTTTCTGTTATTGCACCAAAAAATCTTCGCGTTCATTTTCGTGAATGTCTCAACAAGTGTAACAGAACTTTTGCAAAGCCTGGTAGAGTCCTCCTGATCTGCTATATTTCCTTATTCATGCCTGCTTTTGTTTTTTGCAGTTGGATTTCAGGGATTTTACTTAAATCCCTCTCAAAACTCAACTACTCCCACACCAGGTATTGGGTTTCACTTGGAAATACGTCACTTTGCTAAAGATTAGCTTCACTGTGGCTTTAACAGAAAGCAGAACTACTGCGAAGTGAAATGGCAGAAGAATGTTAGCATGCCGTAAAGTGACAAAGGCAGCTCTTGATGTCTCAGAATAGCTGGAATGTTACATAACTGTGTTGTTTTTTCATGTTGCTAAATGAATTGTATCTGTTGTGTTGCTTTCCAGATATCTTTCAGAGGCTTGTGCAACTGTTCTCCCAGCCATCCTCATGATTATCATTTAATTCCATTTAAAAAATGACCTGCAGGAATGCTGATCTAAGTTGAAGTATTAGCTGTTTTTGCAGCTCCTGTTTTACGTCTTTGGTTGCGTTCTCTTGCTCTCAACTCAGTCCAACTTGTCCACCACGAATTTTTTTATGTTTTATTTTTTACATATTGAACATGAGATGAGTCGACCTTCTGGTCTTTCAAGTTATCTAATTCAAACATCACAGCCCCTAATCAGCGTGTCGGTCACATGACACGGCCCTCGATGTTTGCAGCTGGTGTTCAGACGACGACTAACAACATTAGCTCCTTGTACTCTTTGAGCTTTATCTCCCAGCTTTAAAGGAAGATTCAGCACCTTCTCTGATCACTGCAGGCAGATAAAAAAAAAGTCAAATTCATGTTTCTATTAAATCAACAAAAGCAAAATCTCTGAAACAATGTTTTCAAATCGAGGCCATCTCCCTACAGCAACACACAAACTAGAGCTCATTTCCACTCAGATGAACTGCCCAGTGGAAACAACAAACACATCTCGGCAATTTCATGCAGGGAACAAGCCCTGCTGCTGGAAGCTTATACTGTCCACATTTGTAGAACAAGAGGTGATTAAACTCTGCAGGAGGTTTGCTGGATTTTTGCTCACTCTGGGTCATACTGAATTATTTGTGGTTTACATTTAAACATAATACAATTCAATACAGCAACACAAACTACAGCCTCACTGGATCACCTTTAAATTCTCCTTTAAACCTGTGTCACTATTAGTGTTAAATACATGGTCTCATATTGTATAAAATGTGCTGTTTTCTGAATGAGTGACAACATTATGTGATGCTGATGATGAAAATGAGTTTGAGCCTTTTGAATATAAATAAACGTCCGTTGCATTCAAGCATGAGTTCACAGAATAAAACCAGTTTCTGTCTGTACATTCCCCTGCTGGAGCACCAGCAGGGAAATGTTTTACGTCAACTAGACTAGCAATAACAGGTTTGAAAGAGCAGAAGAGGAGACATTACACTGTAAAACATCATGAAGAATTATGCTAAATCTACTGATCTTTTTCTAGTACTACTTATTGTAAATATATGAATTTTGGTAATTTGGTTGTAAATTTAACATACATTTTTAAGATGAACGAACCTAAAATAATTTACACTGTAGACTCAGCTGCAGATGTTACTCGGATATTTAAAGGGACACGTTAAACAGCGGTCATGGCCTTCCACCTTTGAGCAGCAAACACTTAATTTTCTACATTCTGGTGAAACCTTTTGCAACAGTTTGTGTCTTTATCAATTTATGGTTGAAATACACCGCACAAGCAAACAAAAAGCCACACACTCTAATATTTTGTTGGACTGCCTTTAGCTTTGAGTACAGCACTCATTCGCTGTCGCATCGTTTCAATAAGCTTCTGCAATGTCAGAGCATTTATTTCTGTCCTGAACTGCATTAATTTTCTACCAAGATCTCATATTGATGATGGGAGATTGGGACCACTGTGCAAAGTCTTCTCCAGAACATCCTAAAGATTCTCAATGGGGCTGAGCTCTGGACTCTGTTGAGGCTAGTCCATGTGTGAAAATGACGTCACATTCTCCCTGATCCACTCATTCACTATGTGAGCTCCATGAATCCTGGCATCGTCATCTTGGAATATGACCATGCCATCAGGGAAGAAAAACTCCATTGATGTAAAGACCTGGTCATTCAGGATATTCAGGTGGTCAGCAGACCTCGTTCTTTGGGAATATAACGTTGCTGAACCTGACCAACCCCAGATCACAACCCTAACCCCCACAGGTGCATCACTTCATCTGCCTCTCTTCTTAACTTGATGCGCCCATCACTTTGGAGCAAGGTAAATCTGGACTCATCAGACCACATTTGTTCCTTGAAGATGATGGTTCTCCACTATCCTTCCAGCTTTTAATAATGTGTTGGACGGTTCTTAACCTGATTTTAGTAGTTTCAGAAATTTTCTTAGCTGTTTTCTTTGCTGGATGCAGGCCAATAATTTGACTTTTCTGAGGCAGATTAACATCTCCATGACTACAGGATATGTCTTCTAACACAGTTGTTTAAGAAATGGGAAGCTCCTCACTGCATCAGCTAGGGTTAAATGAGTTGTTGCAGCTGAAACACGTCCATCACTGCAGTAATTATCCAATGGAAAGATCTTACCTATTTGCTTAGTTAAAGGGGGTGCCATGGATCAGTGGGTAGAGTGGCCGTCTTGTAACTGGAAGGTTGCCGGTTCGATCCTCGGCCCATCGTGCTCATGTTGAGGTGTCCCTGAGCAAGACACCAAACCCCTAATTGCTCCTGATGGGTCGTGGTTAGCGCCTTGCATGGCAGCTTCTGCCATGAATGGGTGAATGTGACGTATCATGTAAAGCGCTTTGGGTACCTTGCAGGTATAGTGAAGCGTTATATAGATACAGACCATTTACCATTTAAATCCAGGTGGTGACTTTTTATTTTGGCAGCCAATGTATCTCTATTTATGCAGAAGAAAACAACACATTCTGGCACAATAAATAAGTGTTATAGCGGATTTTCAAAATAAAAGCAATTTTCTTTTTTCATGTTTTTATGGGCAGGACAAATGGATGCGTTTTGAAATCTACATCTATGAAAATAGCAGCGGAGATGTAGTAGGAAACAGCAAATAAGAGTACGGCAGAAAAGGACGCGTACAAGAAAAATTTCTGATGCTCCACATACGAAAGAAACTCAACGTTCAGAGGAAGGACTATGCTTCAACAGTGTTTGTGTAATTACCGTCACAGCCAGAAGGGGGCGACAACAGTTCTGCACTGCAAGTTTAAACATTTTTTTCCCTTTTTAGTTACATAATGCTAAGTATGTACAAAGATTATGCTAAACTACTCCACAAATGTATAATTTACACTCACATGTTATCTGCAGTTACATTTTTGCCCATGAATTCAGTCATACTTTTGCCTCAGGCACAAAAATTTAAATCTGAGCATTTGATTTTTATTCTTAGCAGTTTTCCAGTTCAAAAAGCAGTCCACCTCCACTGCTTGCAAAGTGTTGTGCAAAGGTGCACAAAAACCAGCAGGCGGCCTTACTCCTTTATCCAGATTCACTCTTTATATTTCAGTGACTTTCACGCAGCCGCCTGCTTTGTTTTCAGTTGTGTTTTCACAGCAATCTCTGGGAAGAAGACAAACCAGACAGGTTCTCGTCAGATCAACGGGCACAACGGTGGGATGTTGGGAAAACAGAGCAAAAGGGAAAGATGGGACTGAAACTAGAAGATTGCCTCTTAAATATACATAATAATCATTATTGCGCTTTATTAAAACAATGATCATCATCTCTTTACAGTATCTGAAGCTGCTGGTGTGCATTTTTACGTGCATCTGATTGATTAGATGTCTGCAGGTCTTTGCTGTTGCTTGAGATAAGAACATTGTAATCAACAGACATGTGCTGCAGTAACACAGAGGTTTTGCTGCTCCTTTAAAATGTGTACATACACATTTTTCCACACAACTGATCAGTGTTTCATGACTGCAAACTCTTCAATAAAAGAATGCTCCAGAGCTGCTCCTGTTGTTGGACTGAGAATCCTTCCTCGTTCATTTCCCTCGTCCAAATTTTCCCAGCTGCTCTAACGTGAAGGTGAATTTTCAAAGCTGAACCAGCGGAGAGGCACCCAGGATCACACCAATAACTTCATACACAAACATACACACTCCACCTCTTGTTTCTGCCCTTCCCCCCACCATCATCCTCCCCGAGGCTTTGCTGTAAAACAACAGGGGAATCCGCCACAGTGACACCGCGCACCCTGGTACTTTTCCACAGATAACATGCGGCAAGAGGCTGACTGTTGCAATATGCATTTTTATTGACTTTATGCATTTATTGCCTTGCATTCCATGCAGCCAAGGTAGACTACACTTAATTCTTCCTTCCCGTCAGTGAAGCCATTTAGTTCTCTTCCTGTGTATGAATTGGCTGCTGATCAACATCTGAAGCTGAAGCGTTCCCCTCTCTGCACTGTGATGATCATCCGCGTTATGTTCAAAATAATACGGAAATAACCAGATAGTAATGCAGAAGAAAGCAAATAAGATCAAGATTGCAAAGATAAAAGCACAAAAGCACAATTGAATGTCAAGAAACTAAATATAAGTGAGTTTAATCCTGCTTGGTTGCCGCCTTCAGTGGAGCCTCATGGTGACAAATCAGTCTAATTAAACTCCTGCTAAGGATGTGTGTCGTCCACTTAAGAGAGACGTGTCTTTGGACTTAATGTACAAAAGAGGAAAGGTCATCTTCTGCACCTACAATCCATTTAACCACATAACTGAAGATGCATTTTTGGTTTGGTGCAACAAAGCCACCATTTATGTGTCGCCCTCTGAGCATTTTATTCTGGGCCGGACCACGAGGACATGAGCGACTGTGAGCACTCGGATGCTCGAATCCAATGAGATGATCCAAATAATGTGATTTATATTTTGGTCGGTGTTGGAGAACATTGAAAATGATCTTGTTTTTGCTTCAGCAGACGCTCCCAAGAACTCATTGTGTAGCGTCTGCGCCTAAATGAAGTTTGATGTTAAGCATTTGTTGCGGTTAATTAAACCGGGTGATGTAACATACGCTGTTTTCCTATTTTGTTAATTCGTTACTGATCCTGCGCCCAGTTGAACCAGAGTGGAAGAGTAATGCTTTGAATTCCTTTCAGCACTCAAATTCTTGGTGCATTTGTAAGAGCAACAACAAAGCAACCGATTTAAAGTAGGAACACAAAGACCAGGACTTTGTAAAGTTGTGTTTAACAAGCTCTGAGAGGGAACTTGATGGACTAATGTGACGCTCAGCAGAAGCACAAACTCTTCTCTGGCTGCTGGTGTTGAGCCAGGTGGTGGAAACCAAAGATATGAGAGTCATGTAGAGCAGAGTTAATGTTTGATGATATATGTTCCTTAATTCTAAAACGAAACTTGTGCTTATTCCAAATTCACCACATCACTAGACATGCAGACAAACTGTGTCCCTGAATACTCAGAAATAACCTTAGCAATGTTTGATTTGACTGATCTGAGTCATTTTTAAAATTTGTTTTCTTACTAATGCATGCAGAAATACATGCTTAGCAAATCCAAATGCTCCCTTTTAGTCTTGAATGTCATTTAGTTTGAGGCGAACAGGCAGTTTTTTGATGTTGGCCCAGTTTCATTACTAAAAACTATTTGAACAAATGCATTAACCCTCCTGTTGTCTTCATTTACTGACAAAAAAAACATTGTTTCCTTGTCTGAAAAAAATCCAAAAATTCAGCAAAAAAATTCCCCAAATTTCAGAAAATTTGCAAAACCTTCAGCAAGGAAATTCCAAAACTTTCTCTTAAAAGTTTTATTTCAGAAAATCCCCAAAATTTGTCAAGAAAATTCTTGTAAATATTTTCAAAAAATAAGAAAAAATCTTCAAAAAAAATCTTAAAAATATCTAAAGCGATTTCATATATATCAGTAAAACCTCTAATATTTTCTTTAAGAAAATTCATGTAAAAATCAACCAAAATCCAGTTAAATTCACTGGATTTTGGTTGATTTTTTGTAAATGTTCTTAAGAAACATTTTAAACATTTCCTTTTTTCCACCAAAAATGTTCAAAGATTTCCCAAAAATGTTGAAAATGTGGACATCAGAAGTTTCACTGTGAAAATTTTTATTTTTTTTCCCCACATTTTCAAACTTTAAAACGGGTCAATTTTGACCCGCAGGACGACATAACGGTTAAATGATCAATTTATTATAAATCTCCATCTATTAATCATTTATACTTTCAGCTCTACAGTTCCTTGTATTGACTTGCCTGTAGTTTCTATCAGCTACTCTGGCTTTAAGAGAACCAGCAAACGTGTAAAATGTCACGCAGGCTGTGAATACCCAACTTCTCCATTATTAGCAGTTTGACACAGTTTACTTCATCGGGGTCACTTGAAGTTCAGCAGTTTTTGTGCATACCACCTGCAGCTTAAATATATTCTTCTCAGTAAGTCCCACACAGACCGCATGAAAGCAGTTCAAAGTTCACTGTGTTTATGTCACATGGACCATACGTATTCACTGTCTGAGGGCTTCTGTGCAGCGGACGCCTCACCAGCTATTGAAAAACAACGCTGAACTTTGTGCTATTAATAAACAAGTCAGGTACTTGTGCACATCTGTATCACCAAGATTTGTCACTTTTTTGTGCCTTTCTCAGGGAGTTCTGTGGGATTTAAAACTAATCTCACTTCTCTCGCAGCTCCCCAAATTCAAGTGCAAGATACTGGTTCAAAACAGATAAATACTTCCCTCTTTCAACCACCTTCAGGCAAACATGTTTGCAAAACAGAGCTAGTTTCAGAGTCATATTTTACTGATACGACCTTTGATCTCTGTCAGACAACCATGTGCCTGGATCATGTTTTGGGACAGGCATGTAGATATTGGTCCGCCTCTAGGCCCCGGGTCAGATGAGTTCATGGGTAGGGAGGTGGGGGAGCATTTGTTAACACACGACCTCGTTAACCGGTCGAGCAGGAGGAGAAGAAGAACAGCAGCAAATTTGTTTCAGGGTTTGGCCGGCTGAAACCCATGCAGTGTTGTTTTCGTGCATGGCATTCTTCAGATGGACCCAGAAGAAAACGGGTTTGAAGAACAGCGAAACAAAATGCAGCAGACAAGCAGACATAAATAATGTTTCTGCTGCTGGGGCTTTCCTTTCAGTTAACCCTTGTGATGTTCTGTGGGTCAAAGTTGAACCGTTTTAAAGTTTGAAAATGTGGGGGAAAAAAATATTTTCACAGTGAAACTTCTGACGTCCACATTTTCAACATTTCTGGGAAATCTTTGAACATTTTTTAGTGGAAAAAAGAAATGTTAAAAATGTTTCTTAAGAACATTCACATAAAAGTCAACCAAAATCCAGTGAATTTCGCTGGATTTTGGTTGATTTTTATGTGAATGTTCTTAAGAAAAACATCAGAAGTTTTACTGATATACACCCCCTCTCAAAATTTGTAGGACACTTTCGCATTCAAATAAAGTAGAACCTGTCCTACAACTTTTGACAGGGGGTGTATCTACCGAATTTTGTACACATATGCAGCACATCAGGCTGAACAAAAAAGTCAGTGACAGCCACATTCCAAACCCAACAGGAAGTGATTTTGCCCATTTTTCATTTTTTTTCTAGAGCAAACTCCTCCTAGGGGGAAACTCCAATTCACCTCAAATTCAACCAGTACATACAGGAGGCCTTAATGATCCAAAGTTATTAAAATCTTTTTCCAAAGTCAAAAGGCGTGTCCGTGGCGGCCTCTGGAATTTTGATCCTTCGCCACGAAATTTCAAATGCTGTGTAAATGCCCTGAACATGCTCCAATCTGCCTGAAGCTTTACATGTATGATCAGAGTCCTGCCCTGATCACATCCATATGATGAAATACACCCCCTGTCAAAAGTTGTAGGACAGGTTCTACTTTATTTGAATGAGACAGTGTCCTAAAACTTTTGACAGGGGGTGTATGCAACCACTTCAGATATTCTTAGGATTTTTTTGGGAAGATTTTTACTAATTTTTAAAAAATATTTACAAGAATTCTCTTGCCAAATTTGTGAGATTTCTTTTTTTTAAATAAAACTTTTTAGGGAAACTTTTAAGGAATTATTGGAATTTTCTTCCTGAAGGTTTTTGCAAATTTTCAAAAATTTGGGGGATTTTTTTTTCTGAATTCTTGTATTTTTTCAGACAAGGAAACAATAGTTATTGGTGCCTGTAAATGAGGACAACAGGAGGGTTAAAGGGCAACTTCACCATTTTCACTGATATCAGTTTACTTGTCTGCAAAATATCTTGTGTTGTCATACCGTCGTCATAATTATGTCAGACTGGGCTCAAAGGAAGCAAATTTACAACAGAAAGCTTGTGATACAAAGTGAAGTTTTAAGGTTGTGGAAATTTTTACTATGTGGAAGATCAGTCAAGGTGCATTATGGGAAGTGTAGGTCGATGCATTATTTTTGGAACCTGGCTGACTACTAAAACTCGAAGCATTTCATGCCTTTTTGTTTCACTTTCACCGTTGTTTTGCCTTCAATCATTGCATGACACCATAATAAGGCACCTTTAATCGCTTTAAAACAAACCTTTCAACCCATCTTTTGGGCTTATCTCTGCAATATTTCTTTTGGCCTCAGCAGAAGTGACGATAAATGTCCATGGTACAGCAAAAAATCAAAGCTTCCTTTCAAGAAAAATGATAATATTGATTTTAAAAACCTGACATTTACTCTGCAAAACTAACAAGCACCACGTGTGAGCGATTATGTCGATTAGCTTCTTGCACAAACACCTACCAAACACAATATTCTTCTCCAGCTTATCTGCTCTTGCTCTTCTTGATGTGAAGTTAAAGATGCCGCACTTACATAAGCGAGGAAAAGGCTGACTAATCAAATCTACGCATCCTCTCGCCTGCGAACAAACAACCAAACCAGGAAATTAGACGTTTATTTTCTGCCAAGGCCCCGCCGCCTGAACAACTTTCGTCTCGTCTCATTCAGATGAGAAAACATTGCTTCTTTCAAAGGATGTGATGATGAACAACCCACAGAAACTTCAGCCACTAAAGATAACCAAGGGGGAAAAACATCTAGAGTGAAAACATTAACTAGAAATAGACCACTTTGGTTGCCATAGCCACCTGAACAGCGGTTATTTAGACAAGATGAGCCGCACGACACGTTTATCTCAAGAGAAAAGGTTGTTGTTTTCCTCCTAAAAGTCTATTTTGCACAGTTTTATGTGTGTTTAATGTTTCTAAATATGACAATTATAATGTGCCACTTGCAAACTACTATTTATGTCAGGAATGACGTTCTTTTGCAAAAATTCAGATGACCAGATAATCTATTAATTGAAAAACAAAGTCAAAACAAAGGTGTCTACAGTGCAAATATTAGCAAAAAAATCACTGTTAATTGTGGATTTTAATAGTGCACAGTCTATAATCAAGACTAAGTGTTCAGTGTCTTCAGTAAAATTACTATAGCTGAAGTTTCTAATGAGGAGTTGATGTTCTGCACGTGGTTACACAATGCATGAAGGTGACGCTGTGTGCTGTAACAAGCACTTATTAAGGAAGTAATACAGAACATACCACATTACTTGGAGGGGGATGAAAATAGCAGCAAATATGCAGCATATTGAGGAAGTAATTAGTTAAAGGTACAGCAGAATCTACCGAGTTAAGCCAATACATGTTAATTAATGTTGTTAACTAATCATTTTTACTACACAGAGTAGCTTTTGACTCAAAATGTATTCAAGAGTTCTTCGTTCATTAAAAAAAGCAGCTGGTTCCTTCTTTGTTGACTCATTCAGTCACATAGGATTTAGTTTTGCCCTATTTTGTGTCAGACTGATGCACAGCTGTGATGGTGAGACAGGAAGATGTGGGCACACAGACAAGTGAAAGTGAGCTTTGTGGAAGGTTGAGAACTTTACTCTCGGTAGCCTTTAAAAATAGGACTGAGCAACAGAGGCCTCACACACTTGAAGACACACATGAAACGATCAGTGAAGTGGAATTATTCAGGTTTGTAATTTACCAGATTAAAAGACAGTGAAAAGAACGGATGTACTGTTTTAAATGTTCTTCTTAATCAGTTTAAAGAGATGACGAGTGGCTTCTGGCCAAAACACTATGCAGTTAAAGCAAACTGGAAGTCCAGTTTGGAACGAGAAAAAAATAGTGAAACAAACGCATGATGGTGAGAAAATGTCAAAAAGCAAAACGACAAACTAGTAGTGTGAATTATTGTAAGAGAAGATGAGTAATAAAGTCTTCTGAGGAGGGCTTGCAGCGACAACATACGCTCATATTCCCCACGGTATTTATAACTCGGTCAGCTGACCTTGCACTTGGACCGAACCACCGTGCGGGGAGATTAACTGACACAGAAAAAGACGAATTAAATGTGGAAAACGCCGATATTGCGCACTTTAAAAGCGCAAAGATGATTCAGTGGCGGGGTTTAATGAGCACCTGCGTGTTTTAGCTCCTCAAACAGCCGGGTTGAGGCTGATAAACGACGGCTGGCAGGAGGCAGCGGCCCCGCCCTGCACACAATGGTACGGCCCGGTGTTGAAATTCCGAGAATTGAGCTGCTGTGTTTCTTAGAACTGGATTCTCAGAACTGGTGATGCTCAGAGTTTCGAGGAAACTTTTACAAGGTGACTTTTTTCCCTTCCTATTTTCTCAGCATTGGGTCAGAAGTGTAGTGAAGTAGCAGATGCTGCCGTGGCCGCCTCGGTTCTGCACTTTTCCCCTAAATATGTAGAATATTTAGTGACTCCTTTAGCTAGAAGTGAAGTAACAGATTCGAAGTGTTGATGTTTGTGACAGCTGCGCTAACTTTGACTGTACTTTACCTTGTTTGAGGCCGGTTTATTATTGTTGTTGTCTTTTTATACGTTAAAGGAGACGCCGCTGTTCGAGTACAAACTGCGGCGTTAGATAACCTTTAGCTCTGTGTTGGCTCGTTTTGTTTTATTTAGAGTTTTTACATTTGATGAAACACGTTAGCTTCTTGGCAGTAACCGTCGGTTGGCTTCCTCTGCGCATTTCTCAATCTTTAAACTTCACTAAACGTCTCGCCGACCTCACAGCGGCACTTTTAACCGAGCCAAGACTTCTAAAAACACTTGAAAAAAATATAATAAACCTCCGGACATGACAGCTTAGGAGTGTCTGGACTTGTGCTGGCCTGTTCGGAGGGGGGAAAAATGGAAGTTACGCAGCAAACAACAAACTTTAAAAAAACTTGTTCCTTGAAATCACATCCATGTCGTCTCGGTTGTGGTGAAATATCTAAAGGCTTAAGAAATAACTCTGGAGATTAGTTTAGCGGCGGGAGGGGGAAGCAAATGTTAATGGGTTAAATGAGATGAGTTGCACTTATATCGGGGAACAGGAAACCTGTCTGTGTACTGGCAACCTAATCTGAGCAGCCAGGACGGAATGTGCTCAACGTCAAACACGCTTACAAAGTGCAGGCTGCCAGCACACACACACACACACACACACACACACACACACACACACACACACACACACACACACACACACACACACACACACGCCGACTGTCTGTCTGTCTGTCTGTCTGTCTGTCTGTCTGTCTGTCTGCACACCCCACTGCTTCAGACACACAGACACACTTACAAGAGCTAGACACTCATTTTTAAGTCATAAAAAGTCAGAATTTCTTCTTTTTTCCCCTCTAAGTTTGCACGTTTTTCTAACTTTTTTATTGCACGTTACAAAAAAAGTTGTTTCCACCTCAAAAATTGCAATCATCTCCACGGGTTGTGCTTAAATGTTCACTTGCTAAATGGAAATATAACCGCCTCAGATGGAAAATTAATGTGAAAATGGTGACATTGGAATAACACCGTTATTAAATTGGCCTCATGTTGGAAACCTCCCTTTTGGTTCTCGCTTTAAAATGGCGCCTCCTGTTGCTCAGATGCGGTAAAGACACTTGTTTGGTTCAAAGTTTGGTCTGATTTAAAAGCCTGAAGACAGCTGGCTTGTGTTATAACAGCAGAATGAGCCAAGTTATGAAACTGATTTTTTTTCTTCTACAGCTAATCAATTATTCTGAATTTATATAATTACAATATTTATAGAGAACATTTCAAAAACAAAGGTTTTAAGTGTTTTACGTTAGATTTTACATTATATCTTTTTGTAAAATATCAATTTCCTTGTGTAACATTTAAAATTTGTTGTAATATTTTATGTGCAATATTCCAATTTCATGGGCAAAATTTAAATTTCCAGTTTTTCTATTTTACTACAGCTGATTTATTTTCATTTTCAGTGATATACTGCAAAGCTTTTCTATCAGGCACTGCATTTCTCCTCATGTTATGCAATTTTGTTGCATAACTCAAGATATAAAGAAGTTAAAACAGCTATATGTATATATTATGTTCAATGTCATCAGTTTTCATAACTTCAGCTGAATTTATTTTCTAAAAATATTGTACAGTTATGCTAATTTTTGTACTATTTCGTATTCTATTTTATTGCTCATGTGCCTTTATTCAACCGTGGATGTAAATTAAAGATTATTTTTTTCCCTTGCACAGATTGTGATAGCATGGCCACGACTGCAGATGGCTGCATTCAATTCACACGCCATGCAGGCGACGTCCTGCTCAACTTCAACCGCCTCCGCAGCAGGAACATCCTGACTGATGTCACCATACAGGTGGACGGACAGCAGTTTCATGCTCACAAGGCCATCCTGGTGGCCTGCAGGTACGCACCATCACGAGTTCAGCACCACATGCACCTTAGGACTTCTTTTTTTTTTTTTGCTTGTAAAAAGAAGAGACTACATTTACTTTACAGTAATTAAGTTGAGATTATAGATGATAACTGTCTTGACATCAGTCTCTCCTGGCCTTCCACAGTGGCTTCTTCTATTCTGTCTTCATGGACCCTGAGAACACAAACCTTAGTGCCATCAGCTTAGACCCCAAAGTGGACCCCAAGGGTTTCTCCCTCCTGCTGGACTTCATGTACACGTCCTGCCTGAACCTGAACGACAGTCTGGTCTTGGCCACCTTGAATACAGCCATTTACCTCCAGATGGAACATGTGGCCGACACCTGCCACCGATTCATCAAGTCCAGGTAAAGGAAAATAGAAAATGTGAAAACACATGCTTTACAGTCGTGGTAAAAAACTGCAGGAATCTGACTTGGAATTGAATGTGATTTCTGCAGGCATCAGAGTCTGGATATGCCGATTGAAGAGGTACAGAACAACTCGTTACACCTGGCTGAGGGCGTCTCTGCTTTCAGGCCTGTTGAAGAAAAAGAACCAGACCTTAGAAACAACCACACATCCAACACAACCTCCCTCCAGGAGTGCAAGGGCTACATCCCTAATGTTTTCAGGGGCATCAACACCTCCGGCTCCTATCACGTCTACGGTGACCTTCACGTCCCTGCCGGGAAGATTGAAGGTGCTCATAAGATCAGATGCTCGCAGGTACCCAGCCCCAGCATGGCTCACAACGAATCCATCTCCCACTCTGTCCCGTCGCACCCCAGCTTCCCCTCCACTGTCATCCGACCGGCGGTAGCCCACGGCAACCTTCAGCGGCCTGCTGCTTCCATGGAGGAAGATGGCGTTCATCACCCACAGACCAGCTGTGTGAGACTGTCCCCAGGCTTCAGCAAAGGTGTCATCTGTAGCCCTCAGAGCCCCCTCAGATCTGACTGCCAGCCAAACTCCCCCACAGAGTCCAGCAGCAGCAGAAATGCCAGCATGAGCCTTAAACAGCCCTCAGACTGCCCCAAAGATGCCAAGGCCCGCAACTGGAAGAAGTACAAGTTCATAGTTATGAACCAAACCCCTGATGAGAATGGAAAGGAGGTTCACGGAGGCAGCTCTGATGTCGGAGCTGTTTCTCCTACGCTGAGCCCCTGCAGGAGGGGAGCAGCAGGTGGACACAGCGAGGAGCAGCCAGAAGAGGGAGCCAGTGAGCACCGAGAAGAAATGTCTTCATCTCAGAGTAGCGACAGCTGCAGCAGCATTAGGTAAACTACAGCCCAGTGTCTGAATTAATAAGAAATCAACTAAAAAAACAAGTGTTTAAGTGAAAAAGCTACCTTTATATTAACTCTGTGGTTCTGTTTTGTGAGTACAGCCACCACAGATGCTCCTCCTGTGGCTGTGACAGCCCTCGCTGCATGGAAATGGGTCACCTTTCTCCCGTCTCATACAACGGAGAGGACACCACCAAGCTGCACTCAGATTATTCCTCCTCCAGTTGTGGTACGTGGTCTCAACCAGCACCATGTTATTAGCCTGTATTTAATGATTTAGCAGGACTGTTTTAACCCTCTTGTTGTCTTCATTTCAAATATTGTTTCCTTGTCTGAAAAAAATCCAAAAATTCAGCAAAAAAGTCCTCCACATTTCAGAAAAATTGCAAAACCTTCAGGAAGAAAATTCCAATAATTCCTTAAAAGTTTCCCTTAAAAGTTTAATTTTAAAAAAATGGCAAGAAGATTCTTGTAAATATTTTCAAAAAAATGTGTAAAAATCTTCCAAAAAATCCTAAAAATATCAAGTGGCTTCAGTAAAACTTCTAATATATTTTCTTGAAGAAGTTCTTCAAGAAACATTTTTTTTTAACATTTCTTTTTTTCCACCAAAATTTTTTTCTAAAATTTCCAAAAAATGTTGAAAATGTGGACATCAGAAGTTCCACTGTGAAAATATTTATTTTTTTCCACATTTTCAAACTTTAAAACGGGTCAGTGACCTACAGGACAACATGAGGGTTAAACAAAGCCGCAGAAGTGCATTGAATTCACATTGTTTTTTTTCTTTTCTGTAGAAAACAATGTTTATTTCTGCAACGGATGTGACTCCAAGTTCACAGAGGAAGATTCCCTGAAAGACCACATGGTCCAGGTCCACAGCGACAAGCCATACAAGTGCGACTGCTGCCAGGCTGCCTTCCGCTACAAGGGCAACCTGGCCAGCCATAAGACTGTTCATACTGGTAAGATTAGTAAGTCCTTTTTGAGTTTTAAAAGTACTGTTGAATTCTGCTTCAAGGATGTGTCTCATTTACTAATCGCTTTTCTAAACCTCCAGGTGCGAAGCCATACCACTGCAACATCTGCGGTGCTCAGTTTAACCGACCAGCCAATCTGAAGACCCATACAAGAATTCACTCTGGAGAGAAGCCATACAAGTGTGAGACATGCGGTTCCCGATTTGTCCAGGTGAGAACAGAAATGCCCCGTCTTTCGCATAACTTTCACTTCTCAAAGTATTGCCTTCATGCAAATATATTTTTTTAAAATTTCCTCCAGGTGGCCCATCTTCGCGCCCATGTGTTAATACACACCGGAGAGAAACCGTACCCTTGTGAGATTTGTGGAACACACTTCCGCCACCTTCAGACGCTCAAGAGTCACATGCGTATTCATACCGGAGAGAAGCCTTATCATGTAAGCCTCCTTATCCACTGTGTCTGGCTGCTAAAAAGAGTAATCCCTTCACCCCGGTGATCCATATACCTATCAATAGTTATAATTCCTGAGTGGTAATCCAGGGAGCTATGAACTTTTGTTGGCAGGGTGGGGGATGAAACTGTACGCTGAAGAGGTGATTCTAAATCATGTGTTGTTCCTTTTTTTTATCCTTTTCTTTAGTGTGAAAAATGTGACCTGCACTTCAGACACAAGAGTCAGCTGAGGCTTCATCTGCGGCAGAAGCACGGCGCCGTCACCAACACCAAGGCCCAGTACCGCAGGTCTCCCAGCAACATGATCACAGGCCTGTTGAACACCTGCTGAGACGGCCGCAGACTCCTCAGTCTTTGTTTTCCTCTTTTCACCGGCCACCATGCTGTCAAAAGTTTGTGTTTTTTCTTAAATACAAACAGAAACATAAATATTATATATATTTGCCCTTTATGTATTTGTAACGCACATTACTTAATGTAACTCTTTGGTATTTCAAAGACTGTAGAAGTTTATGCTTTCATCATGAATGTCTAACAACAGAATGTACATCTTGAATGTGAACGAGTAGGTATTTCTCTATTTCGCCAATTAGTCAACAGACAGTGTGCATTGAAGGACAGTCCTCCTTTTCATTCATACTGAGGGTCACTGTTACACTTTTGCTTCAGATATTGGCATGAATTTGCCCAGTAATGTGGTCTTATGCAGTGTTATGTGGTTATTTTTCATAAGGCTGTTTCTGTAAATAAGATAATATATATTTTCAGATTGCCGTCTGCTGGCAGAGTACAAATATATTTACGTTAAGTACGTTTTTCTTACATGCAGTAAGCTTCACTGACTGCCAGTAACACAAGAGCTTATTATTTTGCCATGTCGTAGTTTGTGGTACATACTGTAATATCGACAGATCGTCATTCATTTAAGAAATGGCTGCGTATTGTACATATTTTCTTTTTCGAGTCATTTCTCGGTTCATGTTGGTATTTTGCACATACTCATGATGCTGTAATCCATATATTTTCATACCTGTCATGCAGATATTTCTACTTAAAATGTTCTTGACCTTTTCAGTTTGTTAAACCCCATTCCCAGCACTTGTTATTTTCTTATTTATATTTTCAATTTGCTGCATTCACTTACTTTTTGGTGCTGCGATGATCCAGTTTCCTCAGTGGGATCGTTAAACTTTGTTTTGTTTTTTTTTACCAAACTGTACGTATTCTAGCGCACTCATACAAACTAGTGCCTTACATTCAGACTTTTCGGTCAGCTGCTTTCCCAGACTAACTCTCAGTGCATTTTTAGTTTGGACAGCCGCAGTAGTTACCTGCTTTTGTGACGCATTTCCCATTCGGTACTTGGCCCCGTTGTCGTGTAAGCGTGTCAAGGTACTGTTATTTTGGAGACTTCTAATCTGTTGTGTGTAGCTCTTGAAATGCAGATACACCAGGCCTCAAGCTAAAACACTCAGGAATAATAGTAATATGTAAGCAAGTGTCTTTGTAACTGCAGATTATATATATGTGAAATATATATATATAAAACATGAAAATAAAATGTATATTATGTAGCATACATTGCTCCACTTGTCTGTTTTTTTTTTCAAGTAAGAAGCAGTGAGTCACCTGAACTATTACTACATTTGAAAACGAACAATTGAGTTGTACAGATTTACAGAAATCCATAGTAATAAATGTGTTTCAGACTTTCTATATACATATGATTAAAGTACTTTTGTATAGATTTTTTGTTCTCCGTAAATGGATCTTTGTTTCCGTGTTAGTTCATTCATCCTTTGCTTAACCCTCCTGATGCACCAAAAAATATTGTTTCCTTGTCAAGAGAAAATTAAAAAAGTCAGCAAAAAAATTCCCCAAATTTCTGAAAATTTGCAAAAACCTTTTAGGAAGAAAATTCCAATAATTCCTTTAAAGTTTCCCCTTAAGGTTTTTTTTTTTAAATCCTCCAAATTTGGCAAGAAAATTCTTGTAAATATTTTAAAAAAACAGTAAAAATCTTACAAAAAATCCTTAAAATATCCAAAGTGATTACATATATATCAGTAAAACTTCTATTTTCTCTAAGAATATTCACATAAAAATCAACCAAAATCCAGCAAAATTCATAACATTTTTAACATTTTTTCCAACCAAAAATGTTCAAAGATTTAACAAAAATGTGGACATCAGAAGTTTCACTGTGAAAATGTTTTTGTTTGCCACATTTTCAAACTTTAAAACGGGTCAATTTTGACTTGAAAGGACGACACGAGGGTTAAGGTCTGTTAAAACTTGGAGCTGTTATGGTGTGAGGCGCCCCCTGCTGGACGACCAGGTTGAACACTATCCAGAACCCTGAGGTTTTGTATATTTATAAAATGTTGCATAAACTTTAGAAAATGATCAAAATCTTTCTAGTTTTACACTTGTGCTGATAAATGACAAAACTATTAAATACAGACTCGGGAGAAAGATTCTTCAGTGTTTGAGGCAAAACAAAAGAACAAAGTCTGTGTTTTGTTCTTTTCCACTTTATGCTCCTTCATACAAGCAGATACAGTACAGATTTAAGTGCTCGTTTCATCTCCATGTTCTCACTATGACTAGTCCCAGATGTCATAGCTGTGATGAAGCACACTGAAGTTTTTAAATACTCATCTAATCACAGAAACATACCTGATAACATCTACATGGCACAAAACTGCTCCCTGGTCATGCCGCTGTAGCTCCCATCCACTAAACAGGATGCCAGACAGGCTGTTGGCCGTTCAGTCAAGGCTAAACTAAACCCTTGCTTTCAGGTTAAACGACTATTTGGTCTGAAGCGTGATGGCTGCTTCTGCTGACATGTTACTCAGAAGACATAAGTGATAAATAGCTTTTTTTTTTTTTAGAGACATCCAGTACTGTAAGTGTCTTTGATTTTGATAAACAGTGGCCTCTCTAAGCCATCGATGCATTGATTTTCAATGCAAAGGCCCTCGACTGTTATGAAAGACGGTGAACTGCGTGTTCTTCCGAACATGAACTAGTTGATTACAAGTAGCTGCTAGACATCTCTACCGCTCATTCATACCGGTACGCATTGTACACACACATCTACACACACACACACGCTCGCAAACAGTGTAGCATTTACAAAAAAAACCCGAAAAGACACAGAAATCAAAGGTAACCAAATGTATAAAGTCATATGAACGGACATATAAACTCGTAATAGTGTAATTGCAGTTGATAAAAAGAAAACTAAAAGGTAAATGAATGTTGGTGGCAGCTGGAGAAGCTCAGCCCTCCTTGTCTAGGATGGCTTTCACATCAGCAAACACCTGGAAGAGAACAACAAGTTAGTGCAATCCGATACAAACAGCGATTGACAATGATACAGTCCCTGACAAAAGTCTTGTCACTTATCTTAAGTTGTAGGAATAACAAATAACAACTGGACTTGTAGTTATCAATTGGAATCAGAAATGGCTCATATGAATGACAAAGCCCCCTAGATTATATTTATTATGCCAACATAAAGTTTTGTATCATTCATTAAGTTTTATCATTTAATTAGGACAGAAAGCTCAGATTTTGCTTGGACAAAAGTCTTGTCGCATACAAAAATAATGTTGAAATTATACATACGCTTTATTCTGAATACACAAATATGCTATAAAAACATCAGAACATTAAATCATGGTGTCTTGATAAAAAGAATTAATATTGTGTATGATTTTCAGAGCATCCATACGTCTCATCAATGACTCAAATAACTTATTGATAAAGTCATCTTAAATGCAAAGAAAACAGTCTTGCAGGGTTCCCAGAGTGCATCAAGATCCTTCGGTTTCATCTTCCAAGCCTTATCCTTCATTTTACCACAGACATGCTCAATAATGTTCATGTCTGGTGACTGAGCTGGCCAATCCTGGAGCTCCTGGACCTTCTTTGCTTTCAGGAACTTTGATGTGGAGGCTGAAGTATGAGAAGGAACGCCATTCTGCTGCACAATTTGCCCTCTCTCATAGTTTGTGATGTAATGGGCAGCAAGAATTTCTTGATACTTCAGGCTGTTGATGTTTCCATCCACTCTGCAGAGCTCTCGTACCCCCCATACCGGATGTAACCCCAAACCATGATTTTTCTTTCACCAAACTTGACTGTTTTCTTGGTGAATCTTGGGTCAGTACGGCTTCTGCAAGATTTGCGTTGATTGGGATGCAGTTCAATGGACGATTCATCAGAAAAATCAAACTTCTGCCACTTTTCATTGTCCATCCTTCCTGCAAGCTGTGGACCTTGACAAATGCAACACGATTTGTTGTTGTCTTCTGTTTAATGCTGGTTTCTATGCACTAATTTGACTATGGAGAACACCGCGTGAGAGAATTTGACAAACTGTTCTTGTAGATACAGGGATTTCTGGCGACCAGTTCACATGTAACTCTGTTGCAGTTGAAAAAGGGCTGGCCCTGGACTGTCAAAGCAACAAATGCTCTTCTCTAACAGGTGTCTGCCTGACCTGGACTTGTCATAAAAGTCACCAGTTTCTTCAGATATTTTTCTTATCCTCTCTACTTGACATTTGGATACATTAAAGCTGTCTGCCACCTCAGCAGCAGACTTGGTCTTCAGGGTCTTGATGATCAGCACTTTGGTCTGTGGTCGAATCTTTGGCATGCCGTCGGGGTCAGGTTGGGCTTCATATGAAGGTCTTGTGTTTCTTTTTATACACACTTGGGAATATGTCAGTTACAGTATTTGTCACAGGTGAACTTTTGATCTGTGATTGGTTGAATCATATAAAGACATGACAAGACTTTGGTCCTTGCAAAAACAGATGTCATGGGCTTTACCAAGACAAGAACATCAGGACACTTTATGACGGGTTCAATTTGCACCCAGTTATTAATGTGAAAGCCCTTGACATTAAAATAAACCATTTTTTGTGAGAACTGAACTAATACAAAGGGTGTACAAATGAACGAAACAAAACTGGTGCCTCTGAATAAGTATACATACTGAACGTACAGTTCACGAATACTCAGAATGCTAAGTGGCTCCTACACACAGTTGGCAGACTACAAATTGGAGCCTCAGTCTCCACTGAGACATAGGGCTCCACACTAAAGCCGCCAACAGAAGGTCGAACTTGTCTGTAGCACCCATCACAAGTGCTTACAAACCGAAGCAATACACAGAGCTACAATACGAAGAGGCACCAGGGTGGACTGGTCATAACCACCAGCCACCTCAACTAATGGCATGGTGGCAGCTTTATAGGTTGCAGGTGTGGTGCCTGGCTGCCTCTGATTGGTCCGAGGAGGAGGAGCTGGAGGGTGGCCCAATCCGGAAGGTCGAAGGGCGGGGAGAACCAGATTGCAGTGCAGGTCATCATTAGCTCTGTGTCATCAGCTGAAATGGCTGGCAGCTGGGGTTCCAAAGACTCTGCAATAACCACAGCTGAACCCACACATAAATTTCTCCCACACAAAGGCCCAACAGAACACCACCTCAAAACAAAACGGTACACCAGTACTGGTGGCCGTAACACTAGAAATAAAATTATGTGCCATTTAAGGTTACTATATCCTTATGCGACAAGACTTTTGTCAGGGACTGTATATTACTGTGTTATCCCTCAGGTAAACTTATCTTTGACTTTGTATTCTGTCTTTTTTTTGGAGAGACGCACTGTACGCTGTAGCTCAGCTGGATTATTTGTGATACTACAGTATGTCAATTACTAACATGGCATCAATATTTTATGTCATGGTTATCACAAACATCATTCTATCATAATGCCCCTATCGGAGTATGAAAGGCTGTAATGTCTGCCTTTTTCATTTTCATAAAACACAATGTGAATTTCAGACGCATCAATAATGGGCCACAAAAAATGCAAACTAAATCAATAAAATATGTAAATAAGTTTAAAATTCACCTTCATTCTTCAAATTAAAGTCTTATTTTTGTTGTCTTTAGTAATAAAATATGCCGTTTTCTCACAGCTGCAATATAATCTAAATTAATTTCTCATTTAGAGCAGATAACCTTTTGGTCTGACATAGTAAAGTTAATGTGGAAGTGCTAAAAGCTTCATTCTTTCTAACAGCCAGTAGAGGGCGACTCCTCCAGTTGCTGAAAAATACTTTACAGTATGGAAGTCTTTGAGAAAACTTGATCTGTTACCTAAGCAAACATTTTTACTAACGAATTTACGGGGAGGGGGTATCCCAATATTTGGATCTCAAATTGTTGTTTCACTGTTTGACCACAATTCAGAACTGTGGATATCGTTTTAAAAAAGCCCTGTCATTCTCTTACTTACGACTTGTCTGCCTCGATTGACAGGTTTTTCAGGCTATCACACTCAGCTGTGGTAAAAATCACCTCCTCTCAGCCTTCATCTCTTCCTTCAACAATCTGAGTGACGTTCACGAACACCATCGATGACATTTACTCACCTCGTCCACAGAACGGGAAGCGTCTACGGTGCGCACCTTGCCGTGTGTCTCGTACAGCTCAATGATTGGTCGTGTAGACTGCAGGTAGGTCTGGATTCTGCATTGAAGGAATATATGGCTGGTTATTGGGGTCAAGTGACACAGGGGACTTAAAGGAGACACAAATTAGGTCAAA
Organism: Acanthochromis polyacanthus; assembly: GCF_021347895.1. NCBI lineage: Eukaryota > Metazoa > Chordata > Actinopteri > Pomacentridae > Acanthochromis > Acanthochromis polyacanthus. Next base: position 30,588,287 of record NC_067121.1, read on the forward strand.
AACACACATGCAGGTATCCAGCAGTCAGTTAAATGGGTCAGAGAAATCTATACTCATCAGATGCGTTTGTTGTACTTTGTTACAAACACAAGGAAATAAACACGTGAAATCGATTGTGAACAGCCGCAGTACAGCACAATGTATGTTCTAAAGCCTGCAGTTTAAACAGCCTAACACTGTCTGTGGTGGAGGACTGCACCTTTTCTCCAGGCTTTCTCTGTTGTCATCTGTGCGTCCGCTGCTCTTCCCTCTTTCTAGACATCTGTCGATGCAAACCTGTGGACAAAGGAGCTCATTTCCTCAGCATGAAAACATCAATCACATCAGTTCAGGACAGTGCGTCACTAAAAACGGCTAGAGGAGTTTTTAGCTGCATAGTTTCCATGACGTACCTCTTCGCCGCAGTCAAAGAAAAGCACAAACTTGACGTCTGCTTTGCCATCCATGACAGTGTTCCACCCTTGAAGGTTGTCCTCGTTGCGGGGGAAACCGTCTATGAGGAAACGGAACTTCTTCTCGTCTTTCTGCATCGTCTCTTCCATAGCCTGACAAAACACAAAGCGGAACAAGAATGTAAAGTCATACTCAGATTAAGAATTTATTCAAGGTTGGTATGGCTTTACATAAAACCGTCTGTATCATGGTGTTGACAAACTGAAGGACACAGATTTTAAATGCTACTATGATCCATGTCAGTGCTACCTATAAACTGCAGAATTTGCATAACAAAATGTATTTTTTCCGATCTTTTATTCACTGTTTGTCAATTACAAGTCGCTGTAGTCAAAGGGAATGTCTTCAAAACATTTATTATTTCCGAATAACAGTAGAAAATTAAAAAATTTAATTCTAAATTATATTAAACAGAAAGAAACATTAAGTCGTCATATTCTGAAGGCTTGAAGGAGCCATTTTTTTGTATTTCCTAAATATATGCCTTCAAAATTGGTTTGATTATCACTGAATAATATACTGTAAATTGACAAATCTGCTTGGCTTTTCACCACTAAACTAGATATGTTCTTGGCTTTGTGTAGCATTTGTGAAGCTGTTCACTAAACTTGTATTCAAACAGAACCTGTAAACTGCAGGTAACAATTGGCAGGAAAGTATTTTACAAGAACCGAGAACCTTAAAGATAACAGTTAATTCAGAGTTTTGAATTAAGTGTCTGCCCAGTCCCAGACACATCAGGGTTTTATTTCTGTCTGGATGAACACAAACCAGTTTTGCAGTCTTCATTTGTTGCATACCTGCTTCAGTAAGTTGATGGTGATCTCAACTGGAACAATTTTGCCCTCTTTGATGTAGTTGGCGATGAGCTGTCCACACTCTGAGCCTTCTCTGGCTCGCTCTGCTCTGAGTAAGTCTCCAGCTGACAGATGGGTGTAGTTGTAGCCCTGAGAAGAATTTTCAAAAAAGAACAACAACAAATGTTTAACTATAGGTTGGTCTTGTGATTGAAAGTGGCACCTCAAAGAAAAGCACATCAAAACCACTCATCGAGAGGGAACGTCTGCTGATGAGTTTTTCCAAGTTTGCATAATTCAAAACACCAAAACTCTACAGTGAAGAGAAGCTTTTACAGACAGATCGAATCCTTCTCACTCACAGGCCTGCAAAAAGTCAGTCCTTGTACACTGAAAGAAAGGAGCCTCTATGCCAAGCTGCCGTTCAGGCCCAACCACTGCACTCGAAGCATGGAGGCCAACACCCAGAAGCAGTTACAAAGTCTCTCTTAAAGAAGCACTCTCTAGCAAACACACACATCAAAGACTCCATGTTGGCCTCCAGTAGAGCTGCAGCTTCTCAGGTTTTCATGAGTTTGACTTTCAGACAAACATCCAAGCAGCATCCTTCAGCTGAGTTTTGGCTTTTTAGACTTTCTACACAGCTTATAAAAATACCTTCAGTCCAGTGGACAAATAAATGAGCCTCAGGGAAAGTTTGACTCAGTAGACGTTACTTTGGATCACTCACGCTCTCCAGACCCACCCAGAACATGAGGATGAGTAACTGCAGACAGTCAATGGTCACATGACCAGAAGTGCAACTGAGTGGGTTATTACGGGTTAATAGTTGTTTTTTGCTGCTTGATACCAAAAGAAAACTCACAATGTTCTTATTTTTCATGAGTAATCTACAAGAGAGGTTTATCTCACAACAAACACCAATCATTCATCACATTATGATTTAATACTGTGAGCACTTTGAGATCATGAGGCTGATTTCTTTTGTCTATTCCAGAGGTGCAGCTGAAAACTAAAGGAGTGTGTGCGGTCAGGGCGCTGAGACTCTGGAATAAAAACTGTGTCTTGTGGGGCACTTTGTAACTTGGACTTTGGACCATTATTATTATTATTCAAGTCATACATCGCGGGAAAATAAATATTGCAATATCAGTTTTTTCCAGTATCTTTGTTATACGCTTCATTTCTAGGTGCTATATATACATTAAAATATACGTTAATTGGGTAACCCCTCGAAAAGTCATATATTTTAGTCATACATATATAAAAGTCATATATTTAAAGTGACTCACAATACGGTGCTATAAATACATGATCTCATTTCTGTAACTTTCTGGAGTCCGACAACAGAACAAGCATGAAATAGTGGCTAAAATGTGACCCAAAATAAGGTGCTATGTATACATATACTAGGGTCTGATCAGTTTCTCATCTCACAAATTTCAACATGTGATTCTGCTCGTTCAAAGTCAATGATGGGTTTGCCAAGTGCAGTCCAGACCTACACTGACCATTACATAACCACACAGACATGGATAAGTCTACGATAAGGTTACAACGTGGAAGAAATGTCAACAGGATGCTCCTGTTTGCACTATGCAAAGTTAATAAAGACTCAGTATAACCAAGTCTATCTATGACACAAGATAGAGTCTGCCAGGAGGCTTTATAAACTGTATTTTATTTCCTCTTGTTTGACTGCATTTTCACACAGATAAATTCCCAGTAAAGCTGATCTCATTTCTATAATTCTCTGTAGTCAGACAACAGAACAAGCATGAAACAGTGGCTAAAATCTGACTCAAAATAATCAGCAGTCACCTTTAAAGTGCTAATCTGCACTACTAGAATCTAGATATTATGACTATACCATGATCAGATAAACTAACCACATGCAGAGGTTAAACACAGCTGCTGTGTAGTAAATTATGCAATATAATTTAACCTAATTTGATGATTGCTGTAGTCAGAGAAGAGTTACACAATAAGGGGTGAAAGACTAACTCTAGCTGACAACGCTCGTAGAATATGCACTTCCAAACAGACCAAATTTGATCATTTTCTTCAGGAGTTTGCATTTCTTTTGAAGGAGCACTTTTGACCTCTTTTTATTAGTCGTGATGGAGTCTCCAGTTTGAACTTTTACTTACATTTCCTACTGTGCTGAATTACACAATGAGACACAGTTTGCTCTCCAAAAAATGCACCTAAATGAAATGGTCAATTTGCATTTTAGGAGCAAATTAAGTTGGTAATTCATCTGTAAAATCGTGAATAAAAACAGTGGTAACAGCAGTCCCAAACCAGGCTTTAATTTAGCTCATTCATTCAGTGCTTTCACATAACTAAATCAATTTAAAGCCTAAAATGCATTGCGTCCTGTACTGCTTTGACTTAGCTGTCACAAAACACATATTTAGAGAGTCCTGGAGATTTAAGCTGATATCTACAGCTGCTGTTTATGTTTAAAATTAGCATATAAACTGAGTGGCTAACTAGCTAGCATGGCAGGCTAACACCCAGCTTCGTTTTTAGAGGACAACCGGAACTCAGTGAAAATGAGACAATACCTCATTGAAAAGATGCTCCTAAAAGCCACAGTTGTCCAGAACCCCACTAAACACTATTTCCATCACGACATGCTCAATCTCAGCCATCAAAAATCAGCACTCTTTGTCCTTTTCCCCGCTATCTCTCGTACCTCCACGATTTTGGAGCACTGGGTCCCTTTGCCGGCGCCAGGCCCGCCCAGCACGAACACAACCTGCGGCTTCATTATCAGCGACACCCGGTAGAGGAAGGACGGCACCCTCTGAGACCCGAACAGACGGCTGAGCATAAACCACCAGCGACGGACGCGAACCGGCTGGGTGTGAGGGTGTAATAACCAGCCGAGCCGCCCGGTGAATGCGTGTCAGTGTCGGTCGATGAGCACTGACGACACCACTTCCGCGGTCCAGCTCGAGCGACCAATGGGGTTCGCCGCCTCGGCCCGTGACGCAAACGCGTAGCCCCGCCCCCTGCACTTGTTATTTTTTTTTCAATGCAGAGGTCGGGTGACGCCCCTCCTCCTCTGCCTCCAACAGCATCAGCATCTCCAAACCGAACAGGGCGACCCACCGCTGGAGGAGGATGCTCTCCGGTCCGTTGATGCTCAGCAGCCCGACGAGACGCACCGAAGAGGCGGCCGGACGACATGGTATAGAGTCGCTGCTTTTCCGCTCGTTTCTGCTGCCTCGCTGCCTCCATTCATGATGCACCATTCATGCGTCCCCAAGAATGGAAGCACGCTGGGAGGGAAACATTAAAATAGCGCGTTGGCTCGTCTCTCTAAGCCTCTCTTTATTTTTGACGAAGCTTCTTTTCATGTAGGTCAAAGTGATGAAGACCCCGATTTTGCGTTTTGAGGGCGCCGCGCGGATGCAGGGCTGATCCAGGGAAAAGCCGAGCAAACAAAAGGCATCGAGCCCCCCTCCTCCGACGCACCTGGCTGCCCTGTCGCCACCTGACATGACAGCGCAGAGCCGGGAGCAGAGCAGCAGGATCAAGGGGCACCGACGTGCAGCCGGACGCGCGGACTCGACTCGGAGCGGAGGAGCCTGCGGACGCTCGGCGGAGGAGAAGCAGCAGCAGCAGCAGCCCAGGGGAGGCCGGATTGCAGTTTCTGGGGACGAGCGCCAAGGGCAGTGCGGCAGTCAGCAGGCAGACCGGGGGGAGGAGGCTGCGGAGATCTGTGATACTTCCCCCCAAGTCAACACTGCGAGCTCACCTCCACATCCTCCTCAGCATATGATGGTGGATGCTCTGATGTTTGATCAATGGTGACTGTGTTCCTCCATCAGCATTTTTCTCTCCTGCTTTTCCCCCCCTCTTCCCATCACTGATGAATTGAAAGATTAAGATCTGCTCTTCAGGCAAGGGTGGAACCCTGAGGGGGACTGATGTGCATACTGGCCAGGTATCATCTGCTCCCTTCTTCTCTGGTTTTGCTCATTCTGCTTGCTGCCTGCACTATGGGCTGTATTCAGAGCATTGCATGCAAGCCCCGCATCAGACGGGAGAACATTGTGGTGTACGAGGTGTCCGCCTCTATCGACCAGTGTCCCACCATCATCGAGGAGAATTCACCGATTGTGCTGCGTTACAAGACGCCTTACTTCAGGGCCTCAGCAGGAGTTGTGATGCCACCAGTGCCCCGCAACGAGACCTGGGTGGTGGGATGGATCCAAGCTTGTACCCAGATGGAGTTCTACAACACCTATGGAGATATTGGCATGTAAGTGTACAGGAGAGACTTCAAGACTGCTGCTGTGTCTGTGTGTGTGTCTGTCTGATCCTCTCTGTCCTCCTCCAGGTCCAGCTGGGAGCTGCCAGAGCTCAGAGAGGGTCGGGTCAAGGCCATCAGCGACTCGGACGGCGTCAGCTACCCCTGGTACGGCAACACCACGGAGACGGTGACTCTGACCGGACCCACGTCCAAACCGTCCCGTCTGACGGTCAGCATGAACGACAACTTCTACCCCAGCGTGACCTGGGCGGTTCCCATCAGCAACAGCAACACACCCATGCTGACCCACATCACCAGGGACCAGAGTTTCATCACCTGGCTGGTGGCCATGAACTCTGTCACCAAGGTACAGGACCAAAACACAGAGAGCACCAAGGAGTCTTGTGTTAATCTATAATATAATACATTTCATTTTTATAGCGCTTTTTAGAACACTCAAAGACCCGATACATGTAAAATCAGCAAACATTAAAAATAAAGGAACATCATGAAACAGGTGGGTCTTGAGGAGTGATTTGAAGGTGGTCAGGTCTGTGCAGTCGCAGATGTGTTGGGATAAGGAGTTCCAGAGTGTGGGGGCAGATATGGAGAAAGCTCTGTCCCCCCAGGTTTGGTGCTTGGTTCTTTGGTTCTGATGAACGAAGGCTGCGGGAGGGAGTGTGGTAGTGGAGCAGGTCCCTGAGGTATGGGGGGGCTTGGTTATGGAGGGCTTTGTGGGTCAGCAGGAGGACTTTGAATAGGGAGCCAGTGGAGGTTTAGGAGGACAGGGGTGATGTGTTCATGAGAGCGGGAGTGGGTGAGGAGACGGGCAGCTGAGTTCTGGATATACTGAAGTTTATTGAGGACTTTTGAAGATGAACCGTAAAGAACACTTTTGCAGTAATAAATTTGGGATGTAATAAATGCACCAGTTTCCCTTAAACTGCATCCACAGATCACAGATGTGTTTCGTTGGTTGGAGGTGGAAAAAAAGAACACCGGCTGTTTAGAAACTACTCTTGCGTTTCCACACAGACTGGCTGTGATGTAATCAGCCCGTCTTGCACTGCTTTTCCTGGTGTAAAGTTACAGAGTAGCTCATTGCTGCCTTTAGTTCTCCTGAATAAAGCCCCTGCAGTGGGCATCAGAAGTCAGTCCAGCATCAAGTGACTGCAGTTACGTGCTGTCTTTTTGGAAGAGTTAGATTCTTTGTAGGATCATCTAGAGGCGGTGTTCAGGCTTGTCTTGAGTACTGATTGAGAAATTCTGTCTCATTCAAATATTCTCATGCATCAGCTGCAATTAAAAGATCCTTAATACCGTCATTCGTTACTGTGGACATTAACCACACATCTCCTTGCAGCAGGACATAAAGAGGCTCCAACAAGATGTGCCCAAAATAGACCGCACCATTCACAAACACAGTATCAACCATGCTAACATCAGGCTTCTCCTCCTGCAGGAACGCATCGTGTTGCAGACGGTGCGGTGGAGGATGCGGGTGGACATCGCCGTGGATCCGGACATGCCTCTGGGCTCTCGGGCCTCGTTGGTGGGTCGTCCCTACCAGGAGCAGCCACACATCCTCAACTACCAGGAGCCCATCCCTCCCAACGCCCTGGGGAGGCCCAATGCCAACGACGCCCAAGTGCTCATGTGGAGGCCGAGGAGAGGGGCGCCGCTTGTGGTCATACCGCCAAAATAAAAGGGTCTGGTAACTTCAAAGACATAAATATAGCTGCTCTGGATTTATCCGGACAGGACCTTGTGGCTCCTGAAAGAGTCAAGTGGACTGTTAAGAGAAGCCAGAGTGGATTTTACATCTTGGATCTCTGTTTGTCTACAACAAACAAGGACCTGGAACTGCATCAAGGCTTGTTTGACAAGTTTTTGGACCTCCACAAAGAGTTCTGCTTGCCTTTTTAGCGAAGAAGGAACACTGTTTTTAGTCGTACCGCAGAGGAATTAGACCACAACAAGAACTGCATCCTGCATCCTTATGTAGACCTTATTGCATGAGAGTGAGAGGGAAAAACTGTCCACGAAAGAAGTTTAAGAACAGCATTTGTTTTGTATAACTTGATACCTGAAGACATTTTGATTGAAAAGTCAGCCAAAAAACAACATAACCATGAGTTCAACCTCATCAGTGCCAACAAAGGCCTTCAGCACACTCGATACCAGAAGTAAAGGATGTATTCAGATCATTTAAAAAGAGATAAAGTATTATATGAATCTTTTTAGGTTAAGATTAATCAGATTGTATTAAGAGCACCCACTTGCCATAAAAGTCTGGAAGATAAAAAAACATCTACTGTAGTTTTCACTGGAGTTTTTTGCTGAGAACACCGAACTTATGCACCAACGTATCATCAGCTTTTTTTAGCACAGCTGAAATTGTGTTCAGATGGGTGACAAACAATCGGAGAGGTGAGCTGGAACTGTTACTACGTTAAATAAATAATGTCAGCCATGCTTTCAATAAGTGCGGTGTAAATGACTTGGGGCATCGCCATACGACAAATTTAAAACACCGATCAGAGTCTGGGCTCGTATACATTACAGCTGGAATGGGGCCGAAGCGTACTTGGAGCGAGGGTGAATTTGACGGGGCGCTAATCAGGTCAGGTTGCACTTCAAAAGTTACATAAATCTAACATTAATCAGGGAATCTAAATTTACCCGTGTGTCATCCTGCGGGTCAAAACTGAGCCGTTTTAAAGTTTGAAAATGTGGAAAAAAGTATTTTCACAGTGGAACTTCTGATGTCCACATTTTCAACATTTTTGGGAAATCTTTGAACATTTTTTGGTGGAAAAAAAAGAAAAATGTTTCTGAAGAACACTCACCAAAAAATTCAATTTTTTGTGAATGTTCTTAAAGAAAATATTAGAAGTTTGACTGATATATATGGAATCACTTTAGATTTTTACTCATTTTTTTTTAAAATATTTACAAGAATTTTCTTGCCAAATTTGGGGATTTTTTTTTAAAATAAAACTTTCAGGGAAACTTTTAACCCTCCTGCTGTCCTCATTCACGGGCACGGAAAATATTGTTTCCTTGTCTGAAAAAATCCAAAAATTCAGCAAAAAAATTGCACAAATTTCTGAAAATTTGCAAAACCTTCAGGAAGAAAATTCCAATAATTCCTTTAAAGTTTCCCTTAAAAGTTTTATTTAAAAAAAAAAAAAAACAAATTTGGCAAGAAAATTCTTGTAAATATTTTCAAAAATGAGTATAAATCTTCCAAAAAATCCTAAAAAAAAAAATACATAGTGATTACATATATATCAGTAAAACTTCCATTTTCTTTAAGAACATTTTTAACATTTCTTTTTTTCCCATCAAAAATGTTCAAAGATTTCCCAAAAATGTTAAAAATGTGGACATAAGAAGTTTCAAACTAAAACGGGTCAATTTTGACTCGCAGGACAGCACAAGGGTTAAGGAGTTACTGGAATTTTCTTCCTGAAGGCTTTCAAATTTTCAGAAATTTGTGGAATTTTTTTGCTGATTTTTGGGATTTTTTGTCAGACAAGGGAACAATATTTTTTGGTGGCCGTAAATGAGGATAACAGGAGGGTTAATGGTTTATTTAGTGTAGAATCGAACCGGCCACTGCGTCTCCTCATTTTTGTGTTTTTGCGGTAGATAAACATGGGGTGAGGATCTTCTGGTGTCACGGTCCGTCTGGTGTCTCATCCTGGGATCAATCCAAGTCCTGGCCTGCCACTCCACAACACAAGTCACATGACTCATCCTCCATCTGTGCCTCTCTCCAGGTTCATGCCTCACCTTCCCATATGCCTGCTCTTTTTTTCCTCCCCTGTCTGTCCACCTCATTACTGCCAATCCACAGACCTCCTCACAAATCCACAACTATGCAAATATTAGCTGTGCAAAAACTGATCAGCCAGCGACGACGAGGTGGAAAAAATAGGCAAGATGTGGGTTTTTTTTTTAATGTAGTTATATGCATCAGGGTCGTTGTTGAATATATATAAATAAAACAGGTTCCTACTACCATTTAAATACAGTCAGAGGTTAAATTAGGTTGTATTAATTTGATGTGTCTACAGTTGTCACAGCACCTTCAGCTCATTCAGCCATCTGTTGCTATAGAGACCGGTTTGGTTTTCCTCAGTGCACTGCAACTGGAAGTGAAAAAAAGAACTGTTCAAAATATTCATGGGTGTGCCTCGCTGCTCTGTCTGTGTGTGTGTGCTTGCAATCACACACACTTTGATGTAAGAACAGATCAAGGCAGAGCTGGTTGTTTCCGCATAAAAGCTATTTTAATTTATTCATTTGTTCTCACAAAGACCTTTATTTTTGCATTTAAATAACCATAGATGGAGTGTTTTTGATATAAATACTCAAACTGTGAACAGCAAGGTCAAAGCAGTCATATCCCTTTTATATGAGACCTCATCTCATCTGATAGAGGGAAAAAAAAGGACATTCAGCATCTTTGGACAGAGGTAACCCCTCCTCTTTGCAGCAAGTTTTCTCCTCGTTCCACCACTAGATGGAAGCTCTGCCGAGGATTTTGCTCTTTCACACTCAAGCACTATGTAAACCATTAATAATACCCTTTATGTTTTGAACATACATATCATATACACACACAAATACTGAACTATAAAGCTTCAGTTTTAAAACATCTATGACATCATGGTTTCCTTAAAATCTCCCTTTTAATTGTACTTAGTGTGTTTTGTTTTACTGCATCAGTTTGTGTCGACATGACAACGTAGCTCCACCATTTCCCTCTTTTAAAAAAAACCTTACCAAGCAAATTTATTTCACAATATTCCTCCCCATCTTTTGTGCAAAGAAGCATTTTTTTCCCTAGTAGTGAATGAGCACATTCACAAACAGCTGCAGCTGTCAGACAGTAACGGGTTAAATCCCTTCTGTGTTTCCCACATCCGTAACATCCAGACGCCACATTGGTCGTCACAGTTCAGAGAGTCCTGCTGTGTCCAGGCTGGACGGCTGCCACCTCTCCTGTCAGGCATCTCACCTCACAGATGTCTACACTTTGATGGCACTGCTGCCGGTGGGTTTTCGCTCGTGACCGTACAGAAATGTGGCAGCAATTACCAGCAACGCTCCTAAGAAAAACAACCTGAAAGAAAGAAAAGAAGTGAATAAATGATCAAATGTGCACTTAGTTCACTTCTGCAGCTGCGAGCAGCTCAGAGGGGAAGAGGGTTTGAGCTAAATGCTGAATTTTAAGATGTTTAGCAGGTATAGTGTTTATCATTTAATAAACAACCACAAGGGAAAAAATTTAAAAAGATTGTATTCAACATTACAAAAGTAACTTCGGGCAAAAAATTTGATGTAAAAATGCATCTTAAGAGCTTTTCCTATTTCAGTGACAGAAGTATCGCACAAATATTGACCAAACTGTCAAAAATGAACACTGTTTAAGGAGGTTATCCCTCACATTGGGAGTTCATTGGCACCCCAGATTCTTCCACATCTGACCCACCCGTCTGATTCTTAGACCCTGTGAGCATCTTCATTCAAAATCTGGACCAGATCCAGCACCTAGCCTTTGTTCTAAACCTGCACCGTGTAAAACCTATGGATTAATTTACTATGCACAATGAAAGATCACAAAAATATGGAACAGCACATTCAATTTTTAAAAAATCTTTTTGTTTGAAGCCAAACCGTCTAAGTTTACATTTGCTGATTAGAACTGAACACAAAGCTCCACTGAGGCCGACGTTATTCACGTTGCTGCTGCTTCATCAGAAACCAAAGCAAAAAGTGTGACCGGTGCCACTAGAAGAAAATCTAAACAGAAAGTCATGACAATCCATTGATTCAATCAAAGCCACTAAAGTCAAGATGGTGCCACAAGAATGAAGTTAAGAAATCTCCAAATAGGACTTTCACTACATGGTTATAGTGGGCAAAAGACAAAAAGATAATTATCACCATATTTATGGAAAACAATCAAGAAAAAATTCTATCAGTCAAGTTAATTCTTAAGTTTCTTTACTGTGTGTTTTGTTTTATTTCTGACAAATAATTCTGCTCAAAATACAAGTGTAGAGTGATGAAGAGAGTCTGTAACCATAACTGCACTCTGTTTTTTAATGTTGGAGTGTCACTTTGATTTCATCCTCTGGGCACCATGAATGCTCTCCTAATAATCAATCCAACAGTTGCTGTATTATTTTAGTTTGGAGTAACGCTGCAACGACGCTAAACAAAAAATAAACTGACAGATGTAAGGTTTTCTACTGATAAAGTCTTTGCTTAATAGAGTGTGGTTTTATTTACCCGGTGGGGCTGAAGTCGTTCAAAAGGAAGTAGGAGATGAGTGTGGACAGGATTATAGACAGAGAGGCGGCAAATCCTTTGAGGATGTTGTCTGCGTATTTGATGACTACTGCGACGACGAGTCCGCCCACAGCCTGCAGGCAGAAAACCCAGTGTTTGAAAGTGTTACTCAAAACATGAAGTCAAACCTGTACAAAGACATGCATGCAACTAGACGGCAATATTGGAAAGTTCTTTGTTGTTTTCTGCATAACCTGATACACAGGAGAACATAGCAGCCTTACAGACCAGACTCAGGGTTCAAATGTCAAACATCAGTGCTTTCGACTTATATTTCAGATGTTTGTGAGTTAACAGCTTCACCAAACAGTGATTTCTTTCCTCTAAGCTTCTCACATAGTTTCATATCAATGGATATTCAAATGATTGAATATCTTTAGCCTTCGTGTTGTCCTGCGGGTCAAAATTGATCCGTTTTAAAGTTTAAAAATGTGGAAAAAATATATTTTTTCCCACAGAGAAACTTCTGATGTCCACATTTTCAACATTTTTTGGAAATCTTTGAAAATTTTTGGGTGTAAAAAAAAGAAATGTTAAAAATATTTTCTTTAAGAACATGTACAAAAAAGGTTCTTCATTTTAGGGATTTTTTGTGAATGTTTTTAAAGAAAACAGAAGTTTTACTGATATACCGGTATATGTAATCACTTCAGATATTTTCAGTATTTTTAAAAACATTACTAATTTTCTGAAAATATTTACAAGAGTTTTTTGCCAAATTTGGGGGACTTTTTTAAAATAAATTTTTTAAGGGAAACTTAAGGAATTATTGGAATTGTCTTCCTGAAGGTTTTGCAAATTTTCAGAAATTTGTGCATTTTTTTGCTGAATTTTTGGATTTTTTTCAGATAAGGAAACAAGACTTTTATGCCTGAAAATGAAGACAACAGAAGAGTTAAGTCAAAAATAGAAAACAGACGTGCAAATCAGAACATTTTTTTCTCTTTCCTACTAATCGACAGATTTATCTTCTCTCTCCGTGTATAAAACTATGAAGTTGACACTTCCTGCAGCTACAACAGTAACATGCTGCTGACACACTGATAATACAAATAATCTAATTATGTCAAATAACTGAATATTTTAACCAAATCTTGCCACCAATACTGCTAATTGTACTTCATTTCTATGCAGAACATTTACTTGTAGTATTTTTCCATTGCTGTGTTTGTAGCTTTTTGACGGCCACATACACTAGTTCATTTCTCTGACAACTTCACAAAAATAGGTGTAAAGAATGTTCAAATGATTAGGTAGGAATGAAGTAAAACACAGTGACAAACCTGTAAGGCAACAACGATGCAGGTGATGGTGCTATAGCCCTGAAACATCCCCAACTGTCTCACGCTTTGGCCGTCATACACTATCATCCCTATGAAGCCCAATATAAAGCTGAACAAACCTGGAAGAGACACAATTCAGAAATAACACCTATGATTGGAAATTGGATGAATGAAAGAAAAGGATTAAAGTTGACAAAAATAAACTACTGGATGCTGTGCTTCACTACAGCTAACAGCCCCTAGAGGTCACACACACACACACATCCAAGAGAAAATGTAAGGCTTTTCTCAGGTTTGGCAGAAATCCAGCCAACTCCCACAGTCATAAACCCTCCTTTAACTCCTCGCCTCCCCCTGCTAACGATCAGTTGTTCAGAGTCCGTCATCACACTGTTGTAACACATGGAAACATGCCAAGAAACACACTATGAAAGGCTGAATTTACTCAGTCATGGCTGCTTTGTTGAGGGAGAGAAAGAGATCAATCTGTTTGTGAGCTTTAACCTTCTGCTTCAGTCATGAAATCAGAGGATCTCAAAGAGAGAAAAGCTTTAGAATTCAGCGAGAGTGTTGCTAAATACATTTATTTGCACAAAAAGTTTTAACTCAGTATACAGCTGTTTAATTGCAAAGAGAGAGAGATGGTTTTTAATGAGCTGGAATGAGAAGAAAACATCAAATATTCTGAGTATCAGAAAAGTTCCTGCACTTATCAAACCGATCATCTAACAACACAATACAAGGAATGCTTCTCTCATTAGTAAGAATATTATTATTGTACAGATAACATCCTGACAAAGCCAACTATGAACTATTTGTGACGTGGAAGGAATATTAGACCGTCAGACTTGAAAAACTCGTTCCTTTGACACGCCTAACTCTGGCACAGTCCACTGCTGCCCTTAAAGTGGCACGGCAAAAGAGAAACACACATCAAAGGCTGCACTGCAGAAGGGGTTATGGTTATGGAGACTGATTGTTCTCGTTAATGTCACCAGCACATTTCTTCCAGTACAACCAGAGGTCACGGAAACTCACCCAGCTGTATGTTACGAACCCAAACACTCTGTTTGGTCTCCTTGAGGATCTTCTCAAAGTAAACTCCAGCAAAACCACTGGACACGCAGGCCATCAGCACGGCCATCAGTCCCATGAACTGGGAGCCTGCAGACACAACCTTCTCCTCGGTGTCACCTCCAGAGTCCGAGGGCCACTGTGGAGGAAAAACATACATGAACACATGCAGAGAGAAAGGAAGAGTTCTTAAAATCTGCGCTGGACATACTAGTGTAACTCATTGATGAGGTAATAAAGTCATAGTGATTCCACACACATGAATTAAATGCACAATTGCAATTTAAAAGTTAGAATTTAATGATTAAGATCAACCTTCAAAGATGGAATCATTAATCTGATGGGTTGGATGACATGACGATAATCACATCAGCTTAACCCTTTGACGCACAACATGGGTCAAGAGATGCACATTTTCCATTGAATACGTCACATTTGACTCATGTTGCGCATCAAAAGGTTAATACTGTTCGTAATTTAAACTCAAAGTTCTGCATTCGTTGATTTAAGGCAAAATTCACATCACAATAGTGTAAGGAAATGACTCGATACTTTCCTCTACCTGCTATACATATCTGGACAGTTTCAGACAGCTATGAATGTTTGTTACGTCAAATATGATACAAGGTGAGTATTACTTTTTTTATATTTAAATTTTTACGATGTTTGTAATTATGGTAAGTATGTAATTAAGCAACACAGAAATTACTTTCAAATAACGTGTAAAAATAAGTCGGAACAACTTTTTTTAAAAATGAATAATCAGCTTAAGGATTTGTGTTTATGCTGCCAAACCTTAAGTGGTAATCAAGAACACCTTTAATTGTCGAGGAAAAGTTAATTCTAACTCACTGTAGCTTAGTGGTTGGACAAAATAAGTTATGACCCCAAAAAGACTGATGCAAACCATTGCATTATTCTTTTTGTTTAGCCTAAACATAGTTGTTTTAGAGTGCAGAAACAAATTACAACAAGAAATCTTACAGCAGCTGAAGCTTTGTCTTTGAGGTATGGGTGCATGAACACAGTCACTGACGACACTCATTGGTTTGGAACGTGGTCATCATCTTGTTTTTTTGTATTTAGACATGACAAGCAATGAGTGGATCTAACTAGGAACACTACACAAACTCATATGGTGTCAACTTATCACTCAAAGTAGCCATATCCAAAAACATCCCCTGCTTTAGTGTGTATTTTACTCTAAATAGGGCCATAATTTATAAAATGAACATCATGCTGCATTGAAGGAGCCTTAAAATTTTCGACGGAGCCCATAAACTCATTAGGAAAATATTTACTGAGGTGACAAATGGAGTAAGAAATAGTCATTTTCTGGTAGATTTTTATACAATCAAACATTTTTGCATCCAGTGGAGTTGCCCCCTGCTGGCCATTAGAAGGAATTCAGGTTTAAGCCACTTTGCATTGGATTCGTTGATCTTTTACATTCAGTCCACAGTGTGTCTTTCTGCTTTGACCTGCACTAGAGTGACTCCAGCCATCAAGAAAAGCAGCGAGAGCCACTGGTAGAAACCCAACTTCTTCCCCAGCATTGAAACGGAGAACAGTGCTGTGGTGAGGATCTTCAGCTGGTATGTGACCTGTGTGGAGCACAAACACATACAGCAAATAAATACAACATTTATTAAAGCACAGAGGTAGCCAGGTATGTAAATGTGACTGGAGAACAAAAGCTACAGCAAACACCATCCTATGTACTAGAACTAGTTTCCTATAATTCTCTTATAGTTTGTTTGTCTTTCAGGTCTACAATTTCATTTGGCAGACGCTTTTGTCCAAAGCGACGTACAACACAAGCAAGAATTCAGACATAAGGAAAAACCTGTAGTAAGTGCAAAAGTGCTTCAAGTGCAATTGGTCAAAGGTGTTGCCATCAAGTTGCAGAAGAATTGCCAACCCCCCCCCTTTTTTTGTTTTTTCAACTTTGTCAGCGCTAATTAAGTGCTGGGTTTTGGACCACCTGACTTATTCTAACCCTAAGGTGGAGTCGGATTAAGTGCCTAGGTGTTCTCTGAACAATTGAGTCTTCAATTGTCTCTTAAAAGTAGAAAGGGACTCAGCAGAACGCACAGAGTTTGGTAGTTTGTTCCCATTTGGGAACAACAGAGGAGAAGAGTCTGGCTAGAGATTTCGAGCCGTGCTGGGCTGGAAGCACCAGACGTCTCTCACATGCAGAGCGAAGTGGGCGTGAAGGGGAGTAGACCTGGATCAGGGAATCCAGGTAGGCTGGGGCCGTTCTTGTAAATGTTTTGTAAGCCAGGAGGAGAGTTTTGAATTTGATTCTGGCTGCAACTGGAAGTCAGTGAAGGGAGATGAACAGGGGAGTGACATGAGCTTATTTGGGCTAGTTGAAGACCAGACGTGCTGCTGCATTCTGGATCATCTGTAGAGGTTTGACTGTACATGCAGGGAGACCTGCCACAAGAGAGTTGCAGTAGTCAATGCATGACATCACAAGAGCCTGAACCAGAAGTTGTGTGGCCTGTTGGACACTGATCTGAGGCTGAACAGATTGACAAGCTGGAAAGACCATGAGTTCAGTCTTAGATTTAGCTGAAGGTGCCGTTCCTTCATCCATGTGGAGATATCAGCCAGACATGCTGATATCCGAGCTGAAACTGTTGTGTTGTCAGGTGGAAAAGAGAGAAAAAGCTGAGTGTCGTCAGCGTAACAGTGGTAGGAGAAGCCATTGGAGCGGATCACTGCACCAAGTGAGGTGGTGTACAGAGAGAAGAGTAAGGGACCAAGCACTGACCCCTGAGGGACCCCTGTTGATAGGTCATGTGACCTTGACACCTCCCCTCGCCGTGACACTCTGAAGGATCTGCCTGTGAGGTAGGACTTGAACCACAACAGGACAGAACCTGAGATGCAGAGCTCAGAGTGTGGAGAGGAGGAGGATTTGATGGTTCATGGTGTCAAAGGCAGCAGACAAGTCCAGCAGCAGTAGGACAGAGGACTGACCAGCAGCGCTCGCCAGGAGATCTAAAATATCATAATAGGGTATTCTATTTATTATTTATCTCACCCCAGAGGTCCCTGTAAGATAGGGGTGTCAAACATGCGGCCCATGAGTCAAAACAGGCCCTCCAGAGAGCCCAATCTGGCCCACGGGACGATTTTGCAAAGTGTAAAAATTACAAAGACATCAACTAAATAATGTACATTTGTAAAATTACTAATTTGAAATCATGTCTAACCATGACAAGTTGTTTTCATCAAGTAAAATACGAGCTTGTTCATTGTTCTTTTGTCATTTTGTGTCTCATTTTTGTAATATTTTGTCTTTTTGCTTGACTTTTGTCGTTTGTCTCATGTTTTTGTTGTTGCGTTTCCCGTTTTACGTTTCTTTTTTGTCTCGATATGCTAGTCTACTTTTTTGTTGTTTTATTTCTCGCTTTTGTCATTTTTGGTCTTGTGTCATTTGTGTAATTTTTTGTTGGTTTGTAACTTTTGTAAAATTTTTTGGCTGTTTTTTTGTTTTGTTTAGTGTTGCGTCTCCTTTTTGCCATTTTGCATCCGATTTTGAAACATTTTGTCTTGTTTTTTGTCAGTTTTGTCATTTTAATTATTGACCTGGAAGTTGTCATATGTAAACCTAATGTATCAAATTAGGTAGAGTTGAATTTAAGATTTTTTTTAGACAAAAAAAATCTAAATCTCCAATTTATAGTTTTTTTTTAGGTGGAAATAAAAAGCTCAGTTTTTGCTGGAATTTTTTGAAATGCTAGTTTGACCTTGTATTCAAGAGGGATTTAATTAACCAATGAAAATCAAACATTTCTTTTGAACTGTGGTTTAACAGAATTATTTAAAAAACACTCATGAAATAGGCCTGGACAAAAATGATGGTACCCCAAGAAACGACTGAAAGTGTGACCATAGGGACATGTTCAATCCAGGTGTGTCCTCTGATTAGCATCACAGGTGTCTACAAATGTGTAATTAGTCAGTCGGCCTATTTATAGGGTTACTAGTCATCCCTTTAAGTCACTTATGAGCTCATTTTAAATGGGAAGTCAAGAACACAATAATCTTGATGTCTGTGTCATTAAAACAGTGATTATGTGACTGAAAGAAAAAAACAAGTATGACCTTGTTTTCTTGTTTTCTCCATTTTAGTGTCACTGGAGGGTCAAAGACTCATAAAACAACATTAGAACTAAAGACATGATCACAAAAGTATGTTTGTTTAAGCAACCTTTCTAGTCGACCACAGCGGAGTATCTGATACCCACAAGGCACAGTGGGGTTTATTTCTTAAAGTGTGGGGTTTCTAAGGATATTTGCCCTGGCCCGCTATTCTACTCTGAACTTGGTAAGACATGTGCCAAACCATTGAGAAACCAGTTCAGTTACACACAGAGGCAGCGACCCCAAACCAGCAGAACATTCATTCATTCATCGTGTGGAACCTGATATGTGGCTGCATCCAGGTTGGACAAGGCGACATAGAGCAGATTGTTCTGCAGCGTGTAGATCCCTGCAGGAACGGCCAGCTTCAGGGTCTCCATGGGTTTGTTCACAATCTCCTCCTTCAGCAGCTGGTTCATTGCCCGCATACTGTAATCTGACAGAAACAGAGAGAGTGTTGTCAGAGAGGGACCACCAGTGGAGTTTACGAAGCAGATTGGGGCCTCAGATTTGGTAAACAACGGCGTGAAATCTACTTTTGCAAACACTCACTGTTCTCCATCAAGACGAGAAAGATGCAGGTGATGATTTTGAGCACCTCGGCCGACACCACGGCGGAGGAGGCCAGGTATCGGGGGCCGTCCTCCTTCAGGGTTCGGGAGTAACGCATGGTGAGAACCAGAGAGGTGGTCTGCAGCACCAGGACCCCCAGAGATACATACTTCAGCCTGGAGGCGTGAGGTGAGGACGAGACCATGACGGGGGGCTGTTTGTCCAAGTCAGCAGCCGACGGGGGATCCTTTAGGGCGGAGAAAAACAAAATGAGAAAGCAAAAATAAGGCTCAGAGAGAGAATGCAGCAGACACTCCTGCATTGCTGCTTCTACTAATCTCAGGGACAGTCCTTAACCCTCGTTCATCCTGCAGGTCAAATTAACCCTTTTTAAAATTTGAAAAGGTGGGGGGAAAAAAAATGGTAAACAGACAGAAGAGAGCATGGAGAGTGGGACAAAAAAGAGAAAGTGAGTGCAGAGGGATCAGGGCTGTAGTTAAAGAGTTGTTCAACAGAAGGCCGACTTGTCCAGCCTGAAGCGGTGTCATGCATTCCTGTGACCGGCCTGCAGTCCTGCAGCACAGATGAACAGTAAAAGTAACATTTAAAAGAGCTGACACCAGCTCTGTACTCAGTGGCAGCAGGTAGTTTGTCTATATTTGATTTAACCCTCGTGTTGTCCTGCGGATCAGTGTGAAAATGTAGAATAAAAACATTTTCAGAGTGAAAATTTCCACATTTAACATTTTTGGGAATTTTTTAAAATATTTTTTGGTGGAAATGAAAGAAATGCAAAAAATTAAAAATAAAAATTTAAGAACATTCACAAAAAAAATCAATTTTACTGATTTAATATATATATATATATATATATATATATATATATATATATATATATATATATATGTATAGTCACTAGATATTTCTAGGATTTTTAGTCATTTTTTTGGAAAATGTTTACAAGAATTTTCTTGTAATTTTGGGGGATTTCTTTAAAGAAAATTTAAGGGAAACTTTAAGACTTATTGGAATTTTCTTCCTGAAGGTTTTGCAAATTTTCAGAAATTTAGACAATTTTTTTTGCTGAATTTTTAAATTTTTTCCAGACAAGAACTATTTTTTTGACAACAGGAGGGTTAAAATAACACCTTTACTCTATATAATACTCTTAATTACTTCAAGTTTGAATGAAAACTTGCTATAAAATGTCAGATTTTTAAAATCATACATGATTAGTTAAAGGACCGTCGGAAAGTCTGTTCTCCAGCAAGATCCAGGAGGTAGGAAGCAAATCCACAGCCTTCAGTTTCCCTTTATACGAAAACCGTTAGATTATTTTTGCATTTCTTAGTCTTATCTGTTGCACATATCAAGTTCTACTTCATGCCTGTGTTCATGACTTCTTCTGTGCAGTTCACCTGTATTTTAAGATGTCCCAAAAAATGTCATCAAAAGTGTTTTACAGCTTTTAATTACAGCCTGAGCACTCATAGCTGCAGGAATGTCAGTTGTGTGGGAGAATCTAATCAATCACACGGTCCATTTCTGCAGTTTGTGATATTTTCAGTAGATTTTAGGGAACTTTTCCATAATTGGAGTTCTGAATTCAAGGAGTTTACTTGAAATGGATTGTTTTTACATTGTTTTATTGGTACTTTTAGTAAAGGATCAAAATAAAATACTCAAACATTCGCTGTGCCATTCATTACAACAATATTCAACAGGTTTAATTTCATTTCCTATAAAACTATTGGTGTCTCATCGACTAGCACTCAGCTAAACACCAACAAGAACCCACACTCTCTTGCATTTATAAACTATCAGATATAAAACATAACTGACCCGTCTCACTGCACCCGGCATCTTGCAGGTCTGGACACAAACACTCTTCTCTCTTTTTGTGTCACATTTCCTGACTGAAGCATTTTATCACTCAGCAGCTACTTCCACTTGTCTTGGTCGCCTCGTCCACATGGCCCCAAATTTCAAAGTGACATGTGCAGAGAGCAGAGCATTCACAGAAGCAAAGCACACTGAGGTTTGCAGTGTTTCACTTTCAGTCAGTTTCCTGCAGGAGTCAAACCTTCTGTTTAAAAGGTAAAACTGTGGGACTCACTCAGGTGTTTTTTTTTTTCATTGCACTGCTGTTAATTTGCTCCTGCCAATGTATCACTGTGCCACCTTTAGACAGTTTTGTACCTGGTTTCTTCCTAATGTCACTGTAAAATTTCATTGTTACATTTGAACCACACAAGTTTCATTATTTATTAATGTGAGAGTGAACCTGTTTTCATTTTACTGATGAGTTCAGAGACCAAATTCACTGAGTCATGTTGCAAAGTGCTCCTCTAACTTCCTCAATGGTAAATACTCAGCTTTAGTAAAAAGAGGATGTTCAACAAGCCACGGAGGCCGAGGAAATTTTGACAGAACAGGAGGTGTGGTGTGTTCAACACACTGACCTCCTTATGCAAGAGCTCGGCTCAGCAGAGGGGCACAATCCTCCTCTGTCTGCCTCCCACACACCCACCCAACTCTCCTGACTCTCTCCAAGCACATTTTAAGAACTTTTATTTTTAGTTGCCTTCTGTGCTCTTGTTTATATACGACGGTTTTATAAGTTTTACCTCAGACAGCTGCAGGAATATCAAGCATTTCATCTTTAACCCTGTAAAACCAACTGTTGCAGAAATGCATCAGTTTTAGTTTTGTAAAATATTATTCTCTATTTGGGTTTTTAGTCATTTATTTTTTTGCATATTTTATTTATTTTTTTGCTCATTTTTCATATATATATATATTTATTCTTTTTTGCTCATTTTCTTATATATCATCATTAGTAGTAGTATTATTAATATTTTTGCAAACTTAATTTTTTTGCTCATTTTTTAAAAATATATTTGGATCTTACAGGGCTAAATCTGCTCAGTGTAACGAAGGACAGAGCACAGCAGAAACATTCTGCACATCGTAATGCATCAGACTGTGTTTAATAACGATACATCCAAAAATAACTTGAGCGGGACCTAAAAGGTGAAACTAAACATAAAAAAGTTAAACACTGACAATAAACCTAAGATGCTGTTTTCTTTTTTCAGGACCTGTGCCATTAAACTTTTAATGACTCACTCATAAATGGCAAACAGAGCTTCTGAGATTTTTAGCTGCAGCTGAGTTTTAAAAAACAAACAAATAACAAACTCTAGCATTTAAAAGTAGTTTCAGGCAGGAGGCCGAGCACAGGGTAAAAGAAAGGAGCGTTGATGACAAGATGCAAATAAACAGCAACAGACTGCCCATTATTTGCATTGACATGAGTTATTAAAAGCAGGTCACATCAGCACAAGCTATTCAAAAACACCCCAGAGAGCAATGATGAGTGCACTGACTCAGCTGCTGCACAGTCTGGGAACACGTGTAGAAGAATCAATGTTTTCATTACATTTCAGAGGAAATTATTGTTCGTAGACTATCAAGCAGTCAGCAAAAAGACAAAACAAGGCAGGATTATCAAGTAGTTTCACAGTCTGGCTATTTTTTCTAGTAGTCACACATCTTTGATTTAACCTCCAAAAACTAATATCTGTGTATCAAACTTCAATATTTAGAGGTTTTGTTTGATGAAAATACCACCTTCATGCCTTAAAATGTAATGTAACTCAACACTAATGCACTGCAGCAACAGCTCTAGCACACCAGCTCACCTACAACGCTACTGAAACACTATCAAACTACTCCAAATTTGTCTTTTCTTATTGGTACGCTGCAGCTTGAAGGTAGAAAAGCTCATGATATCAACATTCCTTCATGTAATAATATCAAAAACACAACCTGTATTTCATCAGAAGGGGTCTTTAAGATCTCAACAACTTCTTCCGCTGCTGCCACGGCTGATTTGTCCTCCCACTTGTCTTCTACATAACCACTTCTGACAGCACAAGGAACAAGCTTCTCATGCCGCAAAGGATTGCTCATTGTATGGAGAAATGCAACTCTAAACCATGAACCACTCCTCTGAATCCAAACACTCCTATCAACACGACACAGGGAAAATGTCTTTGTGTGCAACACAGACGTCAACACTCAACACCATTAGCGCCAGAGGTACTCATTGGTAGCTCAAACTCCACATTCAATCCGCCATAGACCAGAAAGGAAGCAGAAAGCCTCACTTCATCCCAACACGCTCAAACCTGTCGCACAGAAAAAGCTCTCTGAAGTCCCGATAAAGATGCACAAACCTTCTCCGCCGACATGTTTGAACATATACGGCGAACGTGTTCTTCTGGAGCCTCAGTGAGACACAACCTGCTCAGCAGACGGCCCTCAGGCAAGTAAACGGGTTAGATGAGGAACACACTTTGTAGGTATGAAACAACCGAACCAATGACAAGAAAGACTGGTCACGTGTGCCAACAGAGGCATGAAGTGGTGAAGGAATAGTGCTGATAGGTGGCACTGGAAGGACGCTCGTGAGTAAAGAAGGAGCTGCAGATCAAACTGTAAGTCTTTGGTTTAAATGTTGCAGAATTAAGGAAAACTGGCTGAAAGTATGTTTCTGAGGTGGCAATTAAAAAATTGATATAGTTAAGGTCATAATTGGAAAACACGCCAAGCCAATAATACTCCACTGTTCTGAGAGAAATCAATAAATTGGGAACAAAAGTAGAAGTCTCTCAATCTTAAAAATAGAAATGAGTTTGGACCTGAACGTAGGAGCAGATTAACTGTTGATTTCTTTGTCCAGAAACTCATTTCACCTCAAATTTGCTGACTTTTTCAGATGTCTTCCATGAGCTTTCTCTCCATGAAGAGAAATATGAACCAATAAACATTTTTAGAAAGTTAAAGTGAATTTTGCTACAAACAGGACAGAACTGAAGACATCTGCAGACGTCGCTTTTAAACATGCGTTTCTGTTCAATGAAATTTAGTTTTAAATGCAGCATTTTTCCTTCTGCATGACAGAAATCTCATCCAGAAACTATCAAGCCCTCTCAGTTACAGTGAAATTGACCTTAGTACAGTGAATGCATCATATGCTCTGGTATTTCCATGCTTGGTTGACTCTGTATTTACAATATTTGGTTACAGAGCATAAGAGCAGCAGAACAAAAACAAGACTACATTGATGATATTCACTGCAGAAAATGAATCAACAGGTTTTAAATGTCATCGCTTTGCTGCCTTCAAAAGCAGACGTGGATGTTACAAAGTGTATAAATCACTACACACTTAATCTGGTTGTTTGTAAAAATGCTAAACAATGTGCTAACAGGTTGGTTTACAACTCCCTCTGGTGTTAAATAACATCAAATTCATTCTCCTACCATTCACCGACTTCGCTCCTGAAGTGAAGGAATCTAATTTTCACCTGAACAATTCAGCTCGGGCATTTCTCCGATGGTATTAAAGGGCTGAATCAGCCGGGGACCAGCAGAGAAGGAACCAAGTGCAGACAATACGGACAAAAGAAGCAAAAGAAAAAGTTTCATCAGGGGAGCAAACAGAAAGCAGCGGGGGGTTCAGGGTGTGAAAAAATCCAAACTAAAAGTGGATATCTTAAGTCACAAAACCAGACAAAAACCACAAATCCAAGCTCAAAAAACACAAATGTGGTGAGAAAAATTCTAAATTCAAGATGCAAAACACAAACCTGGCAAACATGAAGAGCACTTGTAGCAAACAGAAGAAGTCACACTGGAAAAGGTCGAAACTAAACAGGAGAAACTGACAAAAACTGTCGAAAAGATGCGACTAGTCGTACAGTGAGACGAGACGAGACGCAGGTGCGTCAGGAGAAGCAGGTGAAACTGTTCAGGACCATCAGAAAGGAGGGAAACTGAGGGGGAAAAAAGGAGGAACACAAGAGACGCACTAGGAGAGGGATCAATACAAAATAAAACAGGAAATAAATGGAACAAAATTCAAAGATGGTGACAAAACCCGAGGACGATTTTTAAGACTTGGTGTGATGATGGAGATTAAATCAGAGTAAAAACACACATTATTAATTTCAAACGACTGCAAGAGACAAAACACAGAAATATTCATCTGAATGTTTAATTTCAATGAGTTTCTGACCTATGAAGTAATAAAACTGAACTGTAATTAAAATCTGAATTACAAAATATGCATACTATCTATATTGTTGCATTAGGCCAATTAAAAGAAAGGTAGTTAAAAGACGAACATATATTTAAATTAGGCACAATTATGAAGTCGAATCTCGAGTTACAGAAACCTTGTCAAGATTCAAAGATCTTTAGACGCACAGCTGAAAAGATGAAACCTTCAGATTTAAAAACATCCAAGACATCAACATCCATCCTGCATCATGCTCAAGAACATCTATTAAATAAAACTTCTGTGCAGTTTTGAGCTTTTGAGGCTTGACACAATAAAAAGGGTAATAAACTGACATAAAACCACAAGGGTTGGCACCAGCTTTGATCACGTAGATGTTCATAAAGAATTGTTGACATGAATGCAAGCTTCCACTTCGTCTCTGAATATCAAAAGTGATTTTTTTTTTTTGCTGGATCTCAGCATCCTCACAAACCAAAATGAGACAAAGCTACCACAAACTCAGCAGCAGACGACATTTTACTTTTCTTTTTCTTTAACTTTTCCAAACCTGATGATCAGAAAACATACAAAGGTAGTGTTGGACTCACACAAAGCCGAGTCTGTGGCCTGATCTGCTTCACCTTCAGGAAAATTAGGCGCCAGAGTTTTGAGAATCAGCAACCAGAACCAGGTAAACCAGGACTGGAGGGACAAACAGCTCAAAAGATGTGAAGATCTGCTGACATTTTCTGAATGAAAGACATTCTGTGTTCAACCAGTGATGATCTGAACCTTCTGCTCTAAGAGCTTCCCTCATTTACTTAATGGGAGTGGACTTGAACAAATATTGAATTTAATCATTATCACCAGGATCTGTTAAAAGTTAAACCGGCCTAAGACTGAAAGCAGTGTGAGAATAAATGACCAGCATGAACAGTAATTACAGGCTCTTCTGGAGGTTATTACTTGTTTTCTGTTGCTGATGACAGACTAATTAAATCAAACGGTCCCTGAAGCTATCCTTGCAGGTTAAACAAGCTTAGCCGACAGGGAAATCACATATGTAGCTTCTAATGTGCCTCATGAAAACGCATGAAAGAGTCGCTTCTCTCGTACCTGCGGGGCTGAGCTCAGCTGCGGACGTGGAGGAGGACAGTGTGCCGTCACTCATTCACCGGATCGTCCCGTTCATGCTCCGCTCTTTGTACAGTACTAAGAATCCGAGTGAGACTTCCAGCCGGTATCACCAAAGCAGGAAATAGTTTCAGCTCTGAGTTGTAAATGAACTCTGTGTTTCTACGCTCCGGTCTGAGTCTGTCCTCTGCAGGCTGATGAATGAAGGAACCGAGGACTGACAAAGTTTGGTGACACCTGCTGAAGAAAAAAATGTTGCACTATTAACCTGGAAAAAAAGACTAGTGCAAACAGAAACCGAAGACTTAAAGCTAAACCCCAAATTTCTCATATAATGATTTCAGTTCAAATTCAGTTACAAATTCCATAATCATTTATTATGGAAATAATCACGTATTAATAAAAAATGACTGGCTATCACTAAAACGTCAACTAGATAACCGTCTGAACTTAACAACAACCACCTTCTCATTAG
Source organism: Acanthochromis polyacanthus (assembly GCF_021347895.1). Lineage (NCBI taxonomy): Eukaryota > Metazoa > Chordata > Actinopteri > Pomacentridae > Acanthochromis > Acanthochromis polyacanthus. The sequence goes on from NC_067121.1 coordinate 30,614,915, forward strand.
CTAAACAATAATAACAGGAGCTTATTCAAAAAAATTTTGATCGTCATCTTTTTATTAAGTTGAGATAATCATGACAGATATTTCTTTTTTGGCAATATATCAAGTTTTTTTTTCTGGAAAATAATTTGTATCTCTGTCGGAAAAAAAAAAACTTTCAGCTTAGTTACCCATTACAAAGACACCTCTCAAGGAAGTGTGTTAATTCCAGATCACATGACCTGCTCCACATTATGTCATTTCCTCCTGAAGAAAAGACTGGCAAGACTCCAAGGCTTTCTGAGTTATCTAATATAAAGTAGTGTGTGAGTCAAATGTGGATTTATGGCATGTCAACAGGTTTACTACAACATCTTTATCAATAACTTTCAATTTTACTCAACTGTATATGTAATATTTAGAAGATTTTTTGTGAAAAAAATGTCATGTGATGTTTGGTTGTAGGCAGCCATGTTGATTTTAGGCCTGGAAACAGCAAAAAATGTCCCATATCTATCTATCTATCTATCTATCTATCTATCTATCTATCTATCTATCTATCTATCTATCTATCTATCTATCTAGAGTATAGACACTACCAGTCAAAAGTTCATCATGAAGCTCATCCAGAGAATGCCGAGCAAAGGGTGGCTATTTCAAAGAATCTAAAATCTACAACATGTTTTGACTTATTTCACACTTTTTTTGTTTACTACATAGTTCCACGTGTTCATTCATAATTTTGATGCCTTCAGTGAGAATCTACAATATAAATACGTATGGAACTAAATAAAAAACATTAAATGAGAAGGTGTGTCCTTTTGACTGGTAGTACATCAACAATATTTTTATAACCCCACTCTAAGTCTTCAGTACCTTCTATCTATCTATCTATGATGTAAGTTCAGTGCGGTAGAGGGCGCTGCTGCCTACGTCACTGAACAAACGACCTTTAATTGTCGCCGAAGAAGAAGAACACGTGATTCCTGTTTCTACCTTCAACTGCATGTGGAGGAATCCGTCTCGTGAGTAAATAGCTAACAAAAGGTGCAAAAATGGTTCGTAAATTTAAGTACCATGAACAGAAGCTGCTGAAGAAGGTGGACTTTATCAACTGGGAGGTCGACAACAACCTGCACGAGGTCAAAGTGCTGCGGAGATTTCACATCGAGAAGAGAGAAGACTACACCAAGTGAGTAACCTCAGCGTGCTGCTGGGACTGAGACTGTGTTATAAATTAGTAAGTCACACAGGTTGGAGTGACAAAATTATCTTACAAGTACCGCCTCAGCTGAAATTGAACAGCACTAACAGTTGTCATAACAAATTTATATTTATGCTTAATCTGGGTTGTTAGCTAATAAGCTCATTGTTAGCTAACAAGAGCAAAACATTGGAGCTGGTTGAACCTCAAGACTGTTATCTCGATTCAAGTCTTCAACCTTTGGGTTTTAGAATTAGGGCTACATGTCACTGAATTCCATGCTGGGTTATTTTCTTGATTAATTGATTATCAATTATCAAAGAGTCAGAAAATTGGTATAAATGTTCACAAGAGCTTCCCAAATACTCAAATGTCTTATTTTGTCCACAACTTCAAGATATTCAGTTTACTGTCATAGAGGAGTAGGGAAATCAGAAAATATCCAAATTTAAGAAGCTGAAATCAACGATATTTTGTCTTGATTACTCAAATCGATTGTTAAAATAGTTGGCAGTTGATTTATTAGTTGACAAATGATCGATTAGTCATTGCATTCCTCATTTAAATTGGGTCATTTGGAGTCAAACCAAACCTCTAAATATTAAGAAAACAGCAGTAATCAGACCCATAGTACTGAAGATAGAGGAAAACAACTGGTGAGGTTTTGTTTGTCAAATTACACTCATTGTGCACACACACAAAGAAATTGATTCCAGTGTTTTCTTTGCACTAAAGTTACTTGAACGAAATAAGACACATGCATTTAAACAAGGGCAACAAATTACAGACGGAAAACAAGTGTGTAACTTCTAAGTACAACTAGAGATATGTGTATAAACAAAAACATGTGAAGTAACCCAGAGTTTTAATGCACTGAAGCAAACTAATCAAAGAATTTAAGGCAGGAATCAGTTGACAGTGATGAACTCTATGCAGCTATAAAACCCTGGATTGTGTTAATTGTGGGGTTTTTTTGTCCTCTTGTGTCTCAGGTACAATAAATTGAGTCGTAACATCAGAGATCTTGCTCAAAAAATCAGAGACCTGGATGAGAAAGATGGCTTCAGAGCTCAGAGCACACATCGACTTCTAGAAAAACTGTGAGTTTCTGTTTGAATTTTTTGACAGAATCCACTCCAGCAAACGGTTTGCATCATTTCAACTTTATATTTTGTATTAACACTTGTACTTGAATGCAGTATTACTTTTCCTCTGTGGTTTTGAAATGTTTGTGTTGTTATACAAGTCATTCTGAATCTTTACTGACATCACTGATGCATTTGGTTCTTTGTGTTCAGGTACAGCATCGGTCTCATCCCCACCAAACAGAATCTGTCTCTCACAGAGAAAATCTCAGCCTCCTCATTCTGCAGGTAGATAATGTTAAACTCAAATTGAGCACATAGATGTAACTATCCTTCTCCTGTCTGCCAGTTTATGTGATGAATGTGTGACTCCTGCAGGAGGCGGCTGCCCAGCATCATGCTGAAGCTCCGCATGGCTCAGAATCTGAAGACAGCCATCACATTCATCGAACAAGGACGTATCCTTCTCTACTACACTACTTGCAATTTTTTATTTGCACAATATTTCTTAAATTGCAATGAAGTTTTGTCTTCGTTTGGTTTGCATGTCTTCAATTAGTTTTGTTAGACTGATTAGATCTGTCTGCAGTATCGTCCTTGACTGCATCACAGATGTACGTGTTGGACCAGACATAGTTACAGACCCAGCATTTCTAGTCACAAGGTTGTTCTCCTGTGTTGTTTTGTCTTCTCACAATTATTTTTAAAGACACTTCATGTAGAAAAGGATCTTTCACACAAACAGTCTCCTCTGCTAAAATAAGTTAACAGTAGATACATCTGCAAAAGCATCTACAGTGATCCAGTGTTGACACAATCTGTGACTTTTTTTTAAAGAAATCTGGAAGATTTTGTCACGTGGGTGGACTCCTCAAAGATCAAGCAGCATGTTATGAATTATAATGACGAGGTGAGTGACTGTACAGGATTTGCTCAAATATACAGGGGGTCTTCGACTTATGACATTTCGTCACAGCTGGTTACGTGGAACTAGTTGGCGAGCGGAGCGGACGAACATGTCATGCGGCGCTATAAGACAGCTTTGTTTACATTCTCCGGTTGTATGTCACCTTGAATTGTGCTAAATTCGCTAACTTTTTGCCCTTCGTTATCACTTCCAAGCCTGTTCTGATGGCTGTGCTTCAAAGAAAAGGAAATCCATCTGCATGGAAGTGGAATTGAACAGGGAGAAACCCAGACGAACATAAATCAAGTTGTAGAAACAGGGAAACATATTGTAGCGACCCACTGTGATGAAAGAGTGAGACTTTATCTTGTTTTCTGGACATTTACTGAACCTTCACACAGGCTACTGTGGGCTGTAGCCAATGCCAAATAACTACAAAAACCTGATAACTTAGCTCCGTTCCCAGCTCTCTCTCGCTTGACATACACACACAACTGCTGATTCTGAGCCAATCAGAGGTGAGCTAAGTAAACATGGCGCGTTCACTGACATTAGATAAATCTCAAACTGAACAATAAACGACAACATTATCAGTCCGGTACAATATTTTGTTGTCTTCTTGTAAAATGTTCCAACTTACGCGAAAATCGACTTGCATCAATCCGTAGGAACGGAAGTCTAAGTCGAGGACCCCCTGTGTATATATAAAACAATTGTGGTAAAAATGCTGCAGTTGTTTCAAAACAAATGAGGGTTTGGGGGTAGTGAGGAAACTTTAGTTTGGTTTTTGGGGTTATGGTGGTGCTTCACTTCCTGTAAGTACACAGTCTACTAGATCCTAGAAGGGCCTGTGGAGCCTCTGCACATATAGCGAAGGGGGATCTCTTAGGAAGGCGAGCATTTTTCGAACCTATTTAAACCATTTTCGTTTCCTGACAAGTGTAAAATGAGACCTAAAGATTCTCTGTAGAGGCAACTTTAGTCTTCAATCTTTTCTTTTATGTTTTCATGGTGACTACAAGCAATTGTAAAGCCATTTAATTTTTCTATAAGCCTTTGCATAGCGATGTCATCCTAAAACGGAGAATGATGAAGCACTATAGACTTTTACTCGCTACATTTAAACAGCACGTATATTCTATACACAATTGTTATTCTCCTTTACTGATAGGGCAGACATGAAGAAGCCTAATAAGTTACACATTCACAGTTTGTAATTTTTTTTGACAGATTTCCTTCCTGCTTTGTCTGCAGTAGCTGTGCTGCCTTTAGCCTGTTTTAAACTCCTCATGTTGGTTTAGTAATGTAGTATTTAGAGAAATCTGACCTGTCCACGTTTGTGACGTGTCATCTGGTTCCTTTCATACAAACATGCTCAAAGCTACAAACTCTGGGTTGATTTAACAATTTGAAAACCAGCTTTGTGTAACCGCTTAGCCTGACTGCGTCTGAAGTCAGACACTGAAAACACGTCCTGGGTTTGTTGAACCTGCTTCATAATACAGCTTCCTGGTGTTTGAATTAATCATAAAACACACAGTGATCAATTTGCCGGGTTGAATCATAATTCTGATGTCACTGTTTGTTTTGCAGAGGGACGACTTTGATCTAGTGGCATAGGTCTGATTTCTACCATCCATTCATCACCCTGGAGAACAGGAACAAGGACTCTGCTCTGTTAACTCTGCTGTGATTAAACAGGGGCTTGGATCTCTTACCAGTTTGGAAACTGGAAAACTAATTAGTGCTCTCACCTCCTCAAAAGTCATAACTTATCTGGGACAGCAAGGGTAGTCTTTTATAGCCTTTATGTTGCTCAGCAAACAGATTTCCTTTTGATGTTGTGAAATCTTATCTGCTGACAGTTGTTCTAATATATTAAAGCAACAGTTTGTGTCAGCATTTGACTTTTTAAGCCTGTTGAGCCGCCAGAAGATCCACTGAGTGATCATCATCCCATTGGTTGTACAGAGCAGCTTTTAGTCACTGATCCATGTTCTATAACCCTGTTTGTTCTGAATGTGTGAACTTGAGCTGTTAGTTTTTGAAATGCCACTTTACATGTACAAACCATGAAATGTAACCATTACTTGTGTATACATAAAGGAGCAACACAAACTGAATCTTTGATAAATATTTAATTTTTTATCAATAAGACTTTCTTACAATTGTGTAAACTTTGTAAACATTAAACATTTTATCACAGTATTTCCCCAAACGTCTGCATGTGGTCTCTCCTTAATGCTGAAACTCAGAAAGAAGCCCCAATACCAGTGTAAACATATTACTTTGTCAACATACTGTTCTTAAGCTTTCCAATATGAAACTCACCGTACAACATTTGCTTTCATACACAGAGAAGTTTCACAGACCTACGCTCAGTTTATACCGCATAGGTGGCATAACCCAAAGCCGAAAGAAGCAGAGAAAGAACGTCTACCTGAATGTCGGTAGACTGTAAGACCCCTTCAAGGCACCCTGGTATACAATAGAAATGTAATAGGATTGGTTTAAATGCTTTTTGGAGAGAAGCGCCTTCTTAATGTTAAAGTCCTTGTCCAAGCGTCCTTCAGAGCCACCAGAAACGCACATAGATGATGAGTGTGATGAAGAACACCGCCACAGCAGCCACCTTGGCGTAGGTGGAGCGAGTGTTCAGGTACTTTGCATCACTGCGGTACTTTTTCGACAGGGAACTCAAATTGCTGGCTTTTGTATCTAGAGCTGAAGAAAAACAGCAAAATTGAAGTGAGCTAGACAACGATTAATAAATGTACAATGTGATTTGAAAAGTGGAGTAAAAACGAAACGCAATCCTAAACACAAACTGCATAATTTAGAGCAGGATGAGCACCTCACGTGAAGGAAAATAATTTAGTCATTATATTATTGGCATTATATTACCAGATGTAATAGTTGATAGTGTCTTGTTCAGATACGCCATCCAGGATTGATTTTTTTATGACTATACATACCAGAAATAGCTTCTCCTCTTTGCAGAACTTCCTCGATATTTGCCACCATGATTCTCTGGACGTCCTGTAGCTCTGTGTTAATGCTGCCTAAGTTCCTCCGGGCCCTGCTGTCGACGTACGACTTCTTCATTTTCTGGATGTATGTGTCTGGAACAAGCAAACGGCAATTTGAATTACTTCAAATCAATCAAGCGCCTCATAACAACCCGAACAGACAGTTACTTATGCTCACTACGATGTATGACAGTTTGAGTCTCAAGCTTTACCATCAGCAATCAGACACCTCGGGGCTCGTAAGCTTTTCCACTGGTAGCACTGGTGTTACCAACTTTTTTGGTTGGTTGCCCCGCCTCAACCTCTTTATTTTGGTTCAGCTGTTTTTGCATAACCCAGTGATACAAGACATCATATATGTGAAAATATATTAATTTTGTCACCAGTCCTCTTCTGATGTCAGTAATAACAGGTTGAGCACTGAATACTACATTTTACATTTCTGATCTCTTTAAAACTTTCAGTATGTAAAAACACAACTGCTGAAAACACTCACAAAAAGACTCAACAATGAAGCGATTAATGAACACCCAGTGGTCACACAAATGCTCAGATTACACTAATAAATGCTGGTAAGCTGTCATTCAGTATGATGCTCCTAATCAATCTCTTGAACAGTAATAGCAGAGCATTCCCCTCTGTTTCACTTCATAAAAGGAAAAGTTACATATTGCACAAACATGGACATAATTTCAACAATATTAGGAAAGCACATGAAATCAAGAGAACAAGGTCCTTTTGGTGTTACAGTATGCATTGTTAAGTTATCAACCTGTTAGTAAATGTGTACATATCCTGCTGAATGGATAAAATACAGTAGATCCACATTCAGACACGGCAGACAGTGGGTTTCTCCCAATAACAACAATACTACATTTTACCGATTTTCCCCAAACGCCTCACAAGCTGGCTGTTTCAAATCAAATCAATCAAATGTCTTTATTGTCCCTGGATATACAGTATGTACAACGACATTTTGAATGCCTTTCCTTGGTGGGATAAAATATATATAAAATAGACGATGCAAAACATATTATATAGGTAAGAAAATAATTAGATAAAATAAAATACAAATAAATACATATTGCACAAACCTACCCAAAACTGCCCATGCTAAATGTACAGGTTTAGGAGTTTTGCACTGGTTCAGCTGCTTTATGGCACAGTTTACACATCAGGCAGGTAAAAGACTGACATAATGTGGAAGAAAACAGGTGATTTAATCATAAAACGTCAGGAAAATGTTCAGAAAATGGACAAGAAGCCTATCCATCACTGTCATATAATGCACCTGGCTTTGATGGCTTTTTCCATTTTTTTTCTTAAATTAATTTTCAGCTCCAGAGCCTCTTTCCACATACATCCAAAGACATCATCATAATAACTCAGAGAATGGTGAATGGCAACAACCACATCATAGACATAAATTCTGACAATCGGCTTTCTCCATAAAAAGCTGTTAAATTACCAATTCATGCAAAACACTTAAAATCTTTCACAACAAGGGCTCGGGGCTGGAAAAAGGCAAACCAAGGCTGTAATTATTTTCAGCTAATTGTACTTATTGTTTTTGAATTACACATCACAATTTATGTATTTTGCTAAAAGTATTTCATTATACTTCCATGTCTGTTGTGTACTGTAGCTATGACGAGCGACAATTACAGTCAAAAGCTGAAAATCAGTAATATCTATAGACTCTATGTGCAGCCCATGTTCATTGTCTCAGTCAAAGAAAATAAACTACAAATTAAAGGAAAAAATATATATGTATGCTACAGTGAAAGCAGTTTTATTCTGCAGATAGTAAATAGTGAAGTCTTTCCTCAGCATTTCCACATATAAAACACAGTCTTACCAAATTCGATGAAAGAGTACGGCCTCGTTACTGTGGGTACTCTTCTTCCATACTGGTCATAGAACTCGTTGTGGAGATCCTCAAGGTACGCAAAAGCCATCTTTTTGGGGAAAGAAGCCTCGCAGAGGGACAGGTAGCATACACCCTGAGCTATTAAATAGCTGAAAACAAATTAAAATAAATATATAGAATCACTTTGATGCATGGCAAAATATTTACCAGCTAGAACCTCAGCAAAATTAACTGTACAGCCTTCGCAATTGTCTTACTGAAAGTTCATGTCACCGGTCTCCAGGGTGCACCGGTCTGGACTCTGAGCATTGAGTTTACGACAAAGCTGCTTGGCCTGGCTCTGGTACTGCTGGAGGTCTCTTCCTGACTGACAAACATGAGACAGTCAAGTTTGTTAGTTACGTATTTATCAAGCTTCACAATAAAACAGCCCAAAAGTCATGAACTGAGATGAGCAATACGATAATAGAATAATAATATCACATTAAATCCTGAAACCTTTAAACATCCACTATGGTGACAACTTTAAGGTGACTTTTTTAATAGTGTTTTGTGGTTGATAGAAACCCGGAGGTGTAAAATTCAATTCAATTTTATTTATATAGCACCGATTACAATTCAAATTGAGTCAAGATGCTTTACAGAACCCATATGCCTGAAACCCTAGAGCAAGCCTTAAGGTGGCAGTAAAACGATTCCTCAAAACTTCGACATAACTAGTTAGCCTCCTGGCTTTACAAGCCAGAAAGAATTTGACCCAGATACTATGCAACACCCAACTAACTAACTAACTAACTAACTAACTAACTAACTAACTCACTGTCTTTAAGCTTGAACTGTGGTTGACAACGCCAGCTGACAGCTGACAGTGTTTTTCTAAAGGGGGTACAAACAGCAACAGCATATTCAAAACACACCGTCTAGAACAGATCTAAAACCAGTATTTATTCTGTTACAGTTAAATTAGCCATGTTTGCAATATTCTGAGCTGAAAGACTGTAAGACACACTGTGAGGACTTGAGAGATTTTGATCAATTTGATGAAAAGATGCAAAATATGGGACCTTTAATAAAGAACAGATGAACTCTTCACCATCCAAATATATTATTTTTCATATTTAGCTCATCACAAACACAGTCCTCTTCCAGTGAAATAATTTACATTGAATATGAAAGTTTTGACACTGTTTTCAGGTCTTTTTAAACATTTAATGTAAAGCACTTTAAATTTCTGTTACATATGGAATGTGTAATACCCTCACAACATTGTTATCTAAACATTACATTTAAAAACTGAGCTTTAGTTGTAATTAAATACATCTTGTAGATGATCTGCTTTAACTTTTACTACAAACTACCAGGAGCGGACAGGTTCTTAAAAAACCCACTTTTTGAATAGGCTTAGCCACGGAGGGCTACATACTAGCTGTCATTCATACCTGCTCGTCCTCCTGGATGGACGCAGCCAGCGGCAGTCCGTCCGCCACTCGGGCCACCATCGTCAGTAAAATCATCCTGAGGAGGGTCTGTGTTCGGCGGCTGTCAGCTGTCGGCTCAGTCGGAAAGTGCGAACTTCAAAAAACTTTGTACGTTTTAGCTCCAAACTGATGATGCAGTGGGAATGCGTTGGACGGAAGTTCGCGGTGCGCCGGCGAATTAAGTCCGAGTGGAAACTGGAGGCGCACGGTTCATTTTTTCCACCGCATTAAAGCGGTACGCTGCCGAAACTCACATGAACAAATAAATGGATTTAGGTGTTTTCAGCTCAAAATATCAACTTCGAAACAGCTCGTGTTAGCCGAGGTTTGATCGGGTTCGTAATTTTCTCCAAAGCCGATGCTCTTTTATGAGTTTCCGAGGCCATGAGCTCCAGCGGTCCGACCAGACAGCTGGCAGACGGACTGACTGCAGCCCCGCTGATGCCTGAGCTGAGCCCAGAGATGCAGATACGGTCTGGTTTGGTCCTCCGTCTGGACTAAAGCCTCTCTGAACTGAACCCAGAGGAAGGAGCTCTGAACCATGGATACACCTGAGAGGTACTTTTCTTTACTACAATGATATTAGTCGTGTAATGTACTGATTCCGTGTGCGTGATGTGATCGTGGAATGGCTGCTCTTTTCCTCATCTTTTATTATTTGTCTCCGATGTTGCAAAAAAGGGAGACGATGGTGGTTGACATTTTGCAGCTTTAACGACAACTTGCACCTCATTTTTCATGTTTATTCGCTTGCTCATAAATGCATTCAATCGCAGTGATGCCCGGGATGCAGCTTGGTATAAATGTATGCTCCACGGTTAAGCCAATGGTGAGGAGGATAGTGAGTGATGGGTCAGGAGCAGCTGACTCTGCAGCTGGACTCTCTGCTGAGCGGTCAGGGTGTTTGGGATCAACCATACAGGGATGAATCCCTGCATTTTCCAGAGCCTAATGCAAAAACGCTCAGGTCATGTAGCTTCAACACTCTGCCGTATTGCTGCGATGTAACGCCGGTGATGGGAACAGTCGCCCGCAGCCAGTTTAATCCCTTGAGCTACACAGAAACCCCCCATTCACCGCTGAAATGACCCGGCGGCTTGGCACAGTGGCATCCCAGCACGCTGAAAGGCCTTATTGTTGCGGTGCAGCTGGCACCGCCGTGCGCACGTTGTGATTGGTGTTTCCCCAGCCCGGCGTGTGCGTGATTCACGACCAGCCTGAACCCGTCTATTTTATTGTCTTTGCTCGAATAGATGGAGAGGCCGGCGTGTTTTAATGCCAGGGCGGGGCGCTTCATGACTAATTGATTATGAAAATAGTGATTCCCATGCAGGGGGATTTCTTCTGTCCTTCCCCAGAGACAAGAGCTTAATCGGGAGTGAGAAGAGGCTTTTATTTGTTGTTTTTGTTTTATTTGTACGCACAAAGCAAGTTTCTGGAGTCCTGATCTGCACGTTTCCAACCCAACACTGTTCCTCCCTCGTACCTGTGCCCAGGTGTGCCTGTCATGCTCGGGGCTGAGGAGGGGAGCAGCTGAGGAGAAGGAGATGGGCTGCACCTCTGCTAAGCAGGTGTCTGCCGTGCCAAACGGTGAGGAGGGCCAGAATAAAGCCCACAGCAACGGAGACCTCCTGTCTGGTCAGTCTGTTAATTATTTTTAGAGACTCACATTTCCCATGTACCTCTCTGATCAGATAGAATTCCACTTATTACTTATTTTCCTTTGGGGTAAGAGTGACCTTTTAAAAATGAGGTGTGTTTGCATTTTTACCCAGTGGAACTTAAAATCGATTCATTATTGGAAACAAAATAAATTCAAGCTTTATTTTTTTTCTGTGCCCTCTGACATTGAGCATTTTATTACAGGCAGTCATGCATGATGGTTTGAGAATTATTAAGCTATTCCAAAGCTTTAAAGTTCCCATTCCAGTGATATTTTAATGATAAATTTTGAAACCCACACATTTCAGTGCTTTTGGGTAGCTCTGAATGGTCCTAGTTTTTAATAAATATGTCTGTGTAGGTTCTCATTCATCCAGGTCATGGTTATCCATGTAGTTTAAAATCAATCCACTGGACTTTTAAGAAAGTTTCTTGAAGACGTTTCACCTCTCATCCAAGAGGCTTCTTCAGTTCTAGTGGTGGTTGGTGTTGCCTCAGCTAACCACCAGAACTGAAGAAGCCTCTTGGATGAGAGGTGAAACGTCTTCAAGGAACTTTCTTAAAGTCCAGTGGATTGATTTAAACTACTTGGATTTTTAATAAATAAGATTTATTTTGTCTTATACTTTATTCTTACGAGTTGTAATCTTGTTTTGCCTGTTTTATCCCTGACTATTAACATGTGCAGACCATATTAATAAACTGATTTGATACAATTGAAGCTACTAAGATAATTTTAAATAGAATTCTAGTGTAGCTCTGCAATGAACAATTAATTTCACTATCAGTAAATGCATAATTAACATTTTGGTAACTGTTTGGTCAATAAAATGTGTAAAAATGTGAAAAATGCATGTTGTTTAAAACATTTTTTGACCAGAGTAAAAAAACATCAAGGTGTTAAATTTTAAATGAAAAAGCAGATTATTTTGGCATAATAGTTTCTGATAAATTGTCTTATGATTGTAGTTCATTACTCCACTTAAATATTTTCAGCCCATGCACTTTGTTTGGAACATCCTACTAATGCGTCAGTCCTCCTTTTGCTTTCAAACAGCCTCAGTAATATTACATTATTTCTGCAGATTTCTGAGTTACAGATTTATGCTGCCAATCTTTAGCTACAGTCTTTTGGCACATCTTAAAGGTGTCCTACTGGATTCAGATCTTCTCACCAGTTTGAGCTACTTTTTCTTTCTAACATGGTGCGTTATCCTGCTGGCAGCAGCCATTAGATGATAGTAAAGTGTTTCCATAAAGAGATGGGAGGAACGGCTGCTATTTTGGCACACTGTTCATTTGATTCAGTTCCCCTAAAATATTCATTCTGATTTGTTCACCAATTCGTTCTGTGGTACAGGGTGTATTTCAGTCTCTGCCAAGCTTCAGTCTCTTAATCAGTCATGAACAAGAATCAGTTTCACTCAGTAACTCCTCCAGCTCAGGACAGTATCAGCTTAACACAATATAATTAATACATTGTTCATTTATTGTAGGTGTTTATGTTCAGTCACAGGCTTAGTTTCCAGCTAATCATATGCTTGTTCAGTGTAGCTTTCCAAGCCACCTCTCTGACAAGTCAAACAGATGAATGCCAAGATCTCATCTGTGCAGGGAAGTAAATGTGACTGTACAGTTTCTGTGAGGAACTCATTCACTAACAACAAAAGCTTTTTTTTTTCATTATTCATTTTCAGTTATTTAGACCAACTGGAGGCCAAATGGGACATAAAAGGGCTTTAAGTATAATGCTCAGTTTAAATGCAACCTTAATGGTCAGCAGTGATTAAAAACACACTTGAATGAATCTCCGACTAATGCTTTATTCAGGCAAGATGTTCATGATGCCGCCATAATCTGTGACGAATCTCAGAGCTCAACTATCATAGCAGGCGTTGAAGCTTCTACAGATAAACAACAAATAACATCTTACACAACGTTAATCCCAAGTGTTCTAACTGTACGTGTCCACCAGGCCGTCATCACTGTGCTTCATATCTGCATTTTCATTTCCTCTTTTCTAAAAGCGTAGGAGTGGGATAGAGGAGGGGGCAGTGCTTGTGTGAGAGAAAAATATGGAGAGGCAGAGAAAAGAGGCGAATCAGGCTGTCGGCTCATGTGTTTGCCGCTTGCCAACCATTGTTACGGGTGGATTTGGTCTGGAGCGTGAGAATTCAAGCACATAATTACTTTGCCAAGTGCTGAACTATGAGAACTATTAACCTCAGAGGATTGCAGTGATCAGGGCGGCCGTGAGTGGCTCGTCCTCTGCGTGTCTGCCGCCGCTGACATGTACTAATAGGAGGAGATGTGCTCCTCTCTGCCTCTCTGTCTCCCACTCTGTCACAGATGAGTACAAGATGAAAGGAGTGGAAAAAGTCAAGTACATCAGCGGAGAAGAGGCAGGAGTGGACGGCCAGGACAGCACAGTGCGTGACTCCCCTTGTATTCTTTGTCTTCTCTTCTTTAAGTGCGTCTTCCTAGGACTCTTACTCATATTTAATTATGTCTTCTGCTTATCTTACCATTACTGAAAAGGGTAAATTTTCAATTAGGATAAGTCGTGACATGAAGTTCATTTCCAGCTACATCTGATAAGGTTTTAGAGGACCGTGCTGCATCTATTTGCATAATGATGTGAAACAATAATGCAAAGAGGTAATGGTGCTTCCATGAATACCAACTGTTTGTTATATAAGGCTAGGTACTATTAAAAAGAAATACTTTCTAATAGCTTGTTTCAAAATGTTTTAATAATTCATCACGATTTCTTATCTGGCAGCTCAAGCACTTATTTAATTATGCGCTGCGGTTCGTCATGAAACATAAGATTTGATAGGATGGCTGATTCATTTGCGTGTGTGTGTGTTGTCCTGTAGGAGAAAAGTGCTCTCCTGGGTAAAGGTCAACACACAGATGAAACAGGATCCAACGGAAATGGAAAGATATTGTAAGTAGTGACTAATGATGTTGCTTGGCTTTGCGATGACAGCATTATTAATAGGTTTTGTAGAAGGCTGCACTGTGAGACTGTTGTCTTCCTTGCAGGAGCATCCACTCCTCAGAGAGCCAGCAGGAATTCTTCAGGATGTTGGATGAGAAAATCGAAAAGGTAAACAACAGCGAACCACGACGGGAGCATCGCTTTATGTTTTTGTGTTTTGGAACAAAGCCCCTGCTAAATGACATAATGGAGGTTAATCCGATCACTGCTGCAAATCTGTGGCAAGCGAGGACACGACAGATGATACTGCAAAACAGTCCCAATCTGTCACATCCAGTGTGTTCTGCCAGTGCAGCTATTTAAAGACTTGCACATGTTTTCTTGAGCTGCGAACGAAAGGATTCTACTCTACTGTGATGGAACACATCAATTAGTGTTAATAGATTGATTTCTTTATTTTCGTGTGTGAACAAACCTTCATTTGTTCACAAGACACCAATATAATACACTGCAAAAACTCCAAATCTTACTAAGTATATTTGTCTTATTTTTAGTCAGAATGTCTCATCCCACTCAATTTAAGATCAATTCACTTAACAAGTAACATTTCAGCAAGATGGAGGGACTTGTTTTAAGGCAATGCATCTTAAATATCTTAAGTCAAACAATCTTAAAATGATCTCGTTTTGAGTTAAATTTTACAAGAAAACTCCAAATAAGTTTAACCCTCGTGCCATCCTGCTGGTCAAGTTGACTCCTTTCACAGTTTAAAAATGTGGGGAAAAAATATTTTCACAGTGAAAACTTCCACATTCTCAAATTTTTGAGGAAATTTTTTGAACATTTTTTGATGGAGTGCCATTAAACCTCCCAGTCTCTACAGCTAATGGTAATGTTCCTGACCGTAACTGTGCACACAGGGATCGCCGTCTGTTACTTAAATTATATTTCACATAAGGTTCCACACTATATGTGTCCTTTAATAAGACAACATTTTGTAATTTTGGTTTTTATGAAGTGTCAACAGACCATTTTTCTCATATTAGTTCTCATTTCCTGAATATCACAGAGTAGCCTATTATGAAAAATAAATGATGAGTTGTTCAAATTAAATAAAGATTTTAGCTCATTGGCCTTTTTTGTGATTCTCTGATTGGACATCTTCACCGGTCTATTTAAAAGATGAAGCATTTGACATTTATGTCTGATGTATGGAGGGTCCCATCCCATATCTCCAGCAACGGCCAAAACTGGAGATAAACTTATTAAATATGAGCAATTCTACCGTATTTCTGATAATTTGCATTCCATGGGTTTGAAATTGCGGAAGAGGCTATCTAGTGATTTAAATAATTTGGAACCGTACAACACCAACATATTTATAGCAGCCAAAACCTTGTGTGTGTGATCTGACCATAAGAACCACACCTGTAAAGCCTCTTTCAGCGTTGATTTTAGGGGAGAAAAAAAAACCTGTTCCAGTGTAGGTACTTCAAAGCCGCCCTGAAAAACTGCCAAATGGGTCTTCATATTGATTGATTAAACTCAGACATGACAGACACTAACTGGTTCAACTCTGGGAGGACAACAAGCACCATTTTTCTGCCTTCTTGACATCATCGTCGAGTAGCAGTTTTCTCCTCTCTAACGTCACCATCTTCAATGTAGAATTCACTATATCGACTAACTAAACACACTCTCCATTGTTCGGTTTCCTGTGTACTCACAGAACCGGGGATGCATTCAGTAACTGCTATTTGTCATTGTTTTAGCTCACATGGAATTAATGTCATGGTCAAAGTTGTCAGATATTACACTAAAGGCCAATTATAGGGGCGTCACTGTAAACATTTGGATCATCTCAAGGCTGCCAAGAGTTCCTGTACGTAGTGAAAAGCCACCTATATATACTCATCTACATCATAAATTTTATATAGTTTAAAAAATAAAAAACTTAATTCCCATCTATTTACAATTGGGGGTCCACCTCCTTCAGCCCTGATCCTCAGCTATGAGTCTCATTTTCAGATATAGTGTGATTGAGACATCATTTATCGCAGTGAAGGCTATTTTTTGCTCACCTTCTACTTAATATTTTTCAGTTCTGGTGCAATAGTCTACATGCGTGCGTTTAACTAGAAGCACTATTAGAATGTTTTGTTGTTTTTTTTATTTCAGACCCCCCTTCTAACTAATGTTATTCTGCCACTCATAAACTAGCCCTAAACTGTAAAATTTAAAAAAAAAATGTTTTTTGGTAAAATTCCAGCAGCTGTGAATGCCAGAATGCTACCATACAATCACAGTAAAACATTTTCTACATAAAGAAATGTATTGATATTGTTGATTTTAGGGTGAAAAAAACATGCTTCTCTTCATACTTTACTGTAAGATAAGTTTTAACCTCTAGAAATTTGAAAATGTGCATGAAAATACTACATAAAATAAAGTTTGTGTAACTTATTATATATATTCCAGCATTTTCCATCATCAGCACAACAGTGAGTGTATTTAGCATTAAATATATGTATTTTTTTAGCAAAACCTGCAGTTAAAGCTGTCATAAATATAGAAGCATGTCCGTTATTAACACAAAAGTGCATCAGTTTGACAGGTACCAATCTGTATTTTTTACATGTAATAAATGCAGAAATTGCATTGCACCACCTGGCTGCA
This sequence comes from Acanthochromis polyacanthus, assembly GCF_021347895.1. Lineage (NCBI taxonomy): Eukaryota > Metazoa > Chordata > Actinopteri > Pomacentridae > Acanthochromis > Acanthochromis polyacanthus. The sequence goes on from NC_067121.1 coordinate 30,631,746, forward strand.
CCAGTTATAAATATCGCAGCATGTTTCCATTACTAGTACAACAATATGTATATTTAACTGGGAAAAAACGTATTTTTTCGAGAATTAAATGCAAAAATTACAGTATTGTTATACATATTACGGCATTTTTCCATAAAAAACTGTGTAGGAGTCGGGAAATGTTTTTTGTCAAGAGAAAAAAAATCTAAAATAAACCCACACTTTTCTCCTGATTAACCTATTTATGGTGATTCAGTGTTATATAAACTGCATCAAACTGTTTTAGAGTTTACAGATTTTTACTGTATGTAATTTTTTTTTTTTACAGTCTACTCTTTCTTGCACTTGCATCACTTTGTTTTTTGCAATGTATTTTTCATAATTATACAGTGTGTGTTCAGGTAAAATAAGTAAGCTGGGGGTGAAGTTATGTCTAAAAGTAATATTGTTACTGTGAAGTAATTTACAAGTATTGTCTGTGCAGCCCAAGTCTAATAACAAAGAAGAAATATATTGTAGCTCTGTGTCCTCGAGCTCCAATGTTGTCCAAAAGCAAATGCATAAGTGAGTCACTCTGTTGCACAGGCACTGTAGTCTATTTTGAGATGATCCCACATACACCATCCTGCTGCAGGAAACATTCACTACAGGGCTAGATCAGTATTAATCTGCAGCTAAAACAGGCCCCCACAAATGCAAAATAACTCCTGTTTTAGTAATGTTTACGGGAAAATGCAGTCGCCAACTGATTATGTTTGATTTGTTCTAAAGACTAATGTCTGTAGAATAAACAACTTGCCAGAGCAGAAAGTACTGAGAAGCTAACAAACATCCATACTGGCCACTGATTTTGGCTTCTAATTGGATTTGGTCATCATAACGCAACAATAGTTCTATGTTTTCTGAATTTATGTCCCATTGCAATTTCATACATTTCTCAGAATGCTTTTCAAAGGCTCCTAGAGATGATCTTGTCTTTTCAGTTTGGGGCTACAGATTTATGTGTGTGCAGGTGAAGAAAGCAGAAGTAAGAGTCACATTTCTCTCATTTAGATAGATGCAGCTGAGAATTCAACAATTCTCACAGCTGTATTGTAGTTTTGTTCGTTGGAATTACTAATGGTGAATAATTGTCCTCTTTCACAATAGCACCAGTGTATGTGTTGTATCTGGAGAATGTGTTGAGTCTAAATAGACGATCTTTCTCTTCTTCAAGGGCGACCACGGAAATAAGTCTTCAGTAGTAGTGTGTGTGATTTAATGAACTTTTAGTAACAAATCTAAGTAAAAAAAGTAATTTGATCTCAGGAGCCCGATTTTATTATGTACCGTTTGTTTTGCACTGAGGTCATACTGCAGGTATTTCAACAGACTATAGCTTTATCTTTATACCCTAAGGCTGTGAAAAAATTCAATAGCACTGCTTATTAACTTTCAACGTCATGTTACAGAATGGTGAAAATATCACGTCATAACAAAATGAGCTGTTGAATATTTACACGAAGCCTGTTCTCACTCCCACCACTTGCATTTAAACCCACTAGATACCATTTAACGTGTTTTTTTTCAACATGCTGGGTAGAGCCATAGACCTATAAAATTCCCTGAATGTCAGAAATAGTGCTGTCACTGTCGCTACTTTTCAGGGAATAGAAAGTTTGCTTTGTAACACGTACTTAATGCTGCGAAAGATGATCCTTTTTTTAACCTAACCAATGGCGCTTTTCCATGAGCACCTACTCGGCTTGACTCTACTTGACTCGACACAGTTTAGGTGATTTTCCATTACAACTGACAACCACCTCATCATGGGTGGAGTCATCATAGCACAGCGGGCCGGCCACGGAGTTAGCATTGATGGCTAACTAGCTAGCTTATTGTCTACATACAGGAGTCAACGACGCTACTTTATACTTGTTTGTTTAAAGTGAGCTCGCCACCAATGGGATAAGTAATGGAAGTTTCTTGAAGTCACAAAACACTCATCAGTTTTCGTGAAGGAGTCGCTCTCGTGTGTCGTCACTCCCTGTCCAATCAGTGGTCTGCACTCTGTAGACGTCACATTATCGGCTCGACTCAGCTTGCTTGGAACCCAGGCTGAGTAAGTAGAAAAATAGTACCAGGTACCAAGTACTACGTCCTAATGGAAAACCTCACAAACCAAGTAGAGTCGAGCTGAGTAGGTGCTAATGGAAAAGCACCACAAGTAGTTTTGGCGACTAAACTTAACCAAAGAGTCAGTCACAAAATAAAACTAAGTTAAGTGAAAAAAATAGTTAGTCTGACATGACCCTCATTCTCCTGAGTCAAAGTCCTACAAAGTACACCAGCATTACAACCCTACAACCTCCTTATTTGGCTCTTTAAAACCAGAAAAACTTCTATAAGTCTGTCAGCTTTAAATATTGACATTGATGGCACAGATTCCAAATGAAACTTGGCTTGTATCTCTGAGACATCATTATTTGCTGTCCTGGGAACAAGTTGTATCATAATACAGTAAATGAATAATAATACCATGAGGCTGTTTAATTGGACTAATCCTTCTCCCAATGTCACATCCAGGGTCGGGACTACTGCTCAGAGGAGGAGGACATGACATAGCCCTGTTTTCGTGCATCCGTCAGCCGCAGTATGAAGGAACTGTCATTCCAGTGTTATGGATGGATCACAGAATGTGACACCATGTCCAGGAGGACTTGTTTTGACTGTACCACAAGCCTGAGATAAATGGATTACTGACTTGAAACAAGCACCTTTTTGCTGTCCCACTCACAACCCGCTCGTCTGATCGACTCCAAGAAAGATTACAACCAAAATCAAATTCTCCAAAGGGAGAGAGGGTTTAGGTTTACTTCCTCAGTAAAGCCTGTACAGGATGATGGAGACTCGGGATCTAACACTTTTCTTTCCCTGCTGGGATAAACACAGCTGTCACTGAGACTTCTCGTCAACATGCAGACTGCTGTCGATATAATTTTCTGACGGCAGAAGCAGCTAGTGCTCTCGTGGACACTCATAATGAAAATACCGTCCTCGCATCATTCTGAATATTTCATCCTTGAATGCCTCCCTGACAAGTCAACGGGTTGGAAACTTCCTGCATTCCAAGACACAGTACGAACCTCTTTTCTACAGTATGTTGGCCAGTACAGTGCGTTTGTCCATCCATGTCTGTTTCTGTTACGATGTAGAGTATTTATGTTGAATAAGGCTCAGGGTTGAAGTGTTGTAATCTTTGTCTCATGTAGTTGAGTCCTTCTCTCATTAAGACACTGTTACACCATTAAAAAGACACTCATGCACTCACACACCAGGGCTACCTATGTTCCCTGCTTCAGTATCTGTCCCATTTAATCCTACAAGGTGGACACTGCAACGTCACATATAAGTCCGATTCTATATTTCCTTCACCAGTGTTATATTGTTGTGTTCAGTTTCTATGTTGAATTTTTGGTTTTCTAGAAAAATAAAAAGTGTTTTCAGTAATTTATCCCCACAGTTCATACTAGTGTGTTGTTCTAATGGCACCACAGGCAGAAGTGCAGCAAACACAAAACAGCCTGCAAGATAAATCATCAATCATCTCCCAATTATATGCAGTTATTATTACTTATTTATTTTCTGTTACCAGATAGTAATTATGATGTAATCTGTATTATCTATAATCAAACTTGCACTGCTGATAAGAAATTTGAATTGGGTGATAAAATTATAAGTGGACAGCCCGAATTATTGAAGTTTTATGCGACAATTTTACTTTGTATCAAAAAATAATAGGACACTGCTCAGTTGTTTTGCTGTAATGGTACAGGCATTCACTTTGTACAGCTGTATTTAATTACACTAAAATGATGCAAAAAAAAATCTGTTAATGTCACACGAAAAGAGCAATATGCAATTGCCTTGCCCCTGAAGATCATTTCCTGCATTTTTTTAATATATTTTGGTGTCATCCTGAGAATGGGGCCTTCATCATTAGTGTTCCTACAGTACAGATGTGCTGCAGTGACAGGTGAGGCTATTAATGTGACACCAGGTAAAACCCACCCACGCATCGCCCACACTCATACAGATGCCAGTATAATGCAAAAGCCTCATGTGTTCACAAAAAGGAACATAGAAAGTAAGCTTGTGGGTGTTGCTGCTCTTGTAAAATCATCTACAAATGATGTAAAATGACTGATTGAGTTATACTCCACTGTATGCTAAATCTTAGCCTTTCAGAAACAAAAAGACAGTTAATTATATAATGAAATACATGCCAAAATAAATACAGAACGAGTAAATACTATGTTAGCTGTCAGTCAGTGAATGATGGCTACTCATAGGCCATCGTATAATAAGGTAAGTCACTGAATAAGCCCTTAAAAACTCATCTCTCTGTACCAAATATTTAGACATGTTTTCCATAGAAATAACCCATTCCTGCAGGAAAAACACATGGTTGCATTCTCTAAAATCAGCAGAAGTCTACACCCCCCTCTTTATGCACTCTCCCTACTTGCTGCAGCGCAAGCACACCAGCTCGACACTGATGAAACAGTGTAAAACTACTCTACAGGACACTATGAAAAACTGCAATATTGGGGGTAATTACAATAATACATGTTTAAACCAGATATTGATTCTGAAGAGGGATAACAACAAGGAAACCCTTATCACATAATCTGACTGCATTGATTTCTTATGTTTACAGCATATAAAACTGGAAATCTGAATCTGTGTTTTTGACATTATCATCACAAGGCTGCAATTTTAAGGTGGAAATGCTCAGCCATGGTATTGACTGTTTATTTCAATCATGATATGTCTTCAGGCATACAAAAGCACCATATGGACACTGTAAACAAGATTTAAAAACACTTTTCACTTGAGGAGGTCTTTGAAATTTACATGTCACTAAAACACACATTGGCAATAATAATAATAATATATTATGTATGAACTGAAATATTTTACTGAATTAATGTGACTTCATCCAACGAGACAAATCTCACTCCAAGCTGAACAAACTCTGCAGCCCTGAACTTTGCAAAAGCTGTTTGTTCTGCCATTTATTTAGCTACTTCATGCGAATGGTATTAATATCACTGGCATATTTATTTATACGAGTTTTAATAAAACGATATTCCGTTTTAAGGATGCGGGGAAGTCCCGTTATTTAAAACAAACACACAAACCGAAGACAAATAGATGTGCATCATTTTCCCACGTATTTATAGAGCCAGCTTCCACTGGCGGAGGGAAAAGTAGTTCCTACTAATCAGATGCTATTTGGACTGAAAACAGGTGGTAATAGATCCGTATCGATCAGCAGTTAGACCCTTTTAGTTGAAGTTACAAAGGTAGTAATACAAGGAGGATAGTTTACTGTTGAAATAATAAACTTATGAATCCTCTCTGGTGGAACAACAGGCGGCACTGTTTCAAAGTCAATGCAAACACACATTTAGATTTCCCTGCTGCGGTTTCTACATATACGCCAACATTGATAATTACAAGGGATAAAAATGTAGATAAATAAGAAATTCTCTGCTTTAAAAAAAGAGCTGAATAGGAGAGTAGGATAGGACAAACAGAAGAAAACCAGTTACTTCAGGTGACCATATCGTCATTAACGTCACCTAGCCGAGTATGCTAATAAATGACGTAGGTTAGCATAGCGTGCTAACAGCAACACAGCGTTGGTTAGCATGATTAGCAACGTAAAGTTGGTTAGCTACATTTTTACACAAGAATACAAGGTCAAAATCCCTACAAACACAAAAATTCATTAAGCCTACCTTATTTTGCCACTGGACAGGAGCTAATTCGTGGCAAACTTCACATTTTCTGTTATATTTGTAGCTAATTTCTTTAACATTTACTGTTTACTCTCAGGCTGCCAGCTACCTTTTGTCATGTCTGACTGAGGCCCTTTCCAAATGACACCCTTAAGTTGTTTATTTTAAATAATAGGATAAAAGACAAAAAAGTAATTTATTTATTTACGAGTTTCCTTCATTGTATTTAAGATATCTAAATGAAAACTGTGGCTGGTACATATTTGTTATTTAAACAAAACTCTTGATATACATGTACAGTTTTTGTCTTCTATATTTTACCAGCCTCAAAAATCTGTAAAGATTGGGCTGCAGTAGTTTAAAAAAATCTGAGGATGTCAACTATTAAGCTCCCAATCAAAGATCATGAGCCCAGTTTGTTTTAAAAGGTAGATGTAGTGAGCATAGTCACACCCATTGGTGTGTGGACTACTGCTTTAAAGCCTCGGATGTGTTACAATATACACAATACCATACTACTGCATACAGAATGCCAGAAAATGATTAATCATGTCCCAATACATAGCATGTTAAATGTAGTATGGTGAAACCATGATGCCATACAACATCTGGTTAGCATACTCTCCTGGCTATTCTGACCCACAGTCCTCTGCATGGTCACATCACATACAACATGGTGTCTTGCAATAGTATAAGCTTAAGAGTGCACAGACAGATAAGGTAATGTCACAGATATATGAAGAAGGCACAATATTATGACAAAGTAGTATGTCCTAATTGTATGGTCTGCATGAAACAGTCCATACTTTGTACAAGAAGCTGTAGTACTTACTGAAATGGGGGGAATAGTATGTGATCTGGAATGCAGCACTTGAGGTTGACATTTGGCTGTTGAACATATAGTCTTTTGATACTGGACCTTTACAAGCCAGGTGTGGATCTGATTAAGAGCAAACATTAAACATAGTGATCTGTCAATCACAAGGCCATCACACCATAAAACTAACCCTGCTTCATTGTCTATTTTAGTCTAAATGGGACCATAAATTACGAAATGAACATCAAGTTGCATTGAAGGTGATGTAAAAGTACTGTTTGAGACCATAAACTCATTTGGAAAATGTTTACTAAAGTAATAAATGAAGTGAGAAGTAGCATCATTTTCTCATAATCGATAACATGTTCCTTCTTTTTGTAACCAGAGCAGTCGTCCCCTGCTGGCTGTTAGAAAGAATGCACATTTAAGGCACTTCCATTGTGGCTTCACTTTTCAAACCTGGAGGCTTTTTTAATGTACAGTCTATGGTTTTGTGGGAGGCATCAGCACATATAGTGTTTGATGAACATATTCCTGTTTCCATACGTCACAACAAGCCTCTCAAACATGGCAGGACGCTCCAGGGTGTCATTAGAATTTAACAGAATTGACATGCAGAGGATAAGTCACAGCTTTTGTTTCCAGATGTCATTAAGCTGAAAAATGTTGATATCCCCTGAACTGCACTTCACTGGTTCGATGTAGCCTTTGGTTTCTTAGCGAGAGGGACTAACAAGGATGGACCTAACAGCCACATATATCACCTGGAGGGGTACTGACACATTCCCATATAAGAGCTCCACAGTGACAGTCCATCTATGTGCTGATTTTAACAGTAGCTCGCACAGAGTCACACAGACCGACCAACCGGCTCATTATCATCTTGTCCATCAGCTGCTCAGTGCTGCTGCCGTCTCTTCCGGTGCTGCCGACGTCCCACATCCTGAAAAGGTCCTGCAGGAGGGTCCGGTGTAACCAGTCCGTCAGTCATCCTCTGGTAGACCAGGGTGGAGTCAGCAGCTACAGCACACAGCAGCACAGGAAAACCTCTGTCCAGCACCTGACGTATGCTGCAGGGTGGGGAGGAGAAGGAAACTGTAAGTTTGGGAAAATTAGGGAAGCCAGGATGTGAAAGTTTGGATGCTTCTTTCACCTTCTGTGGCTCAGAGATCGATGAACTGGCAGGGGAAAGATGGTCTGAACAGATGCTCCTTCCTTCTCCTTCGCTTTCAGTAAAACCACCTGCAGCTCAGGACTCTTCACACAAGACACCTCTTTCCACCGACGAACTGCAGAAACACAGTGTGAGTTACATCCACACTGATACTCCGGCTGCTTATGTGTAATTTGAAGACACTCCAGTGATTACTGAATGTGATACTTGTTTATGAGATGAACATGATTCATATTTATTTCTACCAGTTTAGAGTACGGACGGTATTCACAAAGGCTGCAGATTAGGATGTATTTTATGCACCATGACTGGTCCAGACTTCAAACTCTCAAATCAAAGATCCTCTTTGTGTGACAGTTACATGTTTGACGGCCTAATGTGGTGATAATCCATCATTTATTTTTTATTTTTTACATTTATCCCAGTGATTATTGAACTGAAGCCTGACTATAAAAAGTTCTATCACAAATTACTTATTCTCCCCAAATCATTCAGCCCCAGATAACAGTATGTTTTTTCTGTCTGACTCTTCTTGCATATTACTCTCCATGTGTCAGACACAAATTTGAGGTTTTGCAGTGAGGTTTAATTTGTAACATATGTGCACTAACATGCCCAAACTGTGTGCAGTTACACAGCATATCAAAATACTAATTTGATATTTGCCAAGACTTAATCGACTGTATCTAATTTTAAAACATTTAGTTAGTTCTTTATTATTGTCTTCAAAATGTCTCACTTGTATTGATCTTGCTATGTAAATTTGAGGGAGTAAAATGAATTATCTTCTGTATGTCTAATTCAGTAAATCTGGTGGTTTTATCTCCTGTGGGCCACTTTTGGAAACACTAAAGCGATTACTGAAAACGCTACAGTCACTCCAACAGTATTGTTACTGGAAATGAGGTGATTTTAAAGAATAATTTGTCTTTAAGTTGTGCAAACACAAATTAATACCACCTTGCACATTGAATTGTAAAGGCCAACTCTTTTACTTTATTGTGTGCATATTTAACATGGGCATCTTTTAGACAACAACACAAACAAAATAAAATACAATGGATTCTGTTCTTTTCCTACAGAATTACAATAAAAGTGAGAAGGAGCTGTAGATTCGTTGTTTTGTTGTCCTGTCTTCCGCCTTGTTAAATGACTCTGTCTGCATCACACACAAACCCAAACATCTGTCAGAGTGTCTCCTGTCAGTATCTTCAGACTCACCCTCAGTCAGATCCATGTACACCAGAAAGGCTGCATGGAGCTGCTCGCTGTCTCCGACCTCCAGATCCTTCATCTGCTGATACTGACACAAGAACAGACGCTGGTTACTGCAGCTGACAACGCTAACACACTGTCAGACTGTCAGACTGCACCACCATCAGCTGCTTTAAAACTCACCGCTGGATGCTGGAGGATCCAGTTAGGAGTTTGGTCACACATGTCCGCTGCTTCTAAAGCTGCCCTTATCGACTCTGATACCACAAACACCGATTTATTAACTCCAGTTTGATTTCACGACATACTGCTGCTGTAGTTACGGCGTGCTTGAGTTGTGTTTTCAGTGTGTTTTGCCGGCGTGCTGCAGCAAAAGTCGTCCGGGTGGAAACATTAGTTCGTTATTCATCGCGGCAGCTGCCTGACAGACCAAAATCAGAGCGAAAAAACCCAATTTAGAGTCCTTTCTCCTTAAAATGTTCCATACAATTAGGTTGTAGATGTTTCACAAAGCAAAAATATATTAGCCAACAACTACAGTAAAAAAAAAGTCTAATTCAATTACATTTAACTTTATTGTCATGACACAAAGTACATGCACTAAGACAGCAAAGTGCAGTTTAGCAATTAACCAGGACAAAATATTATTATTGATAATAATAATAATAATAATAATAATAATAATAATAATAATAATAGTAATAGTAATCTTTATTTATATAGCACTTTTCATACATCAGTTGTAGCACCAAGTGCTTTACAAACAGACAAATAATTAAAATAAAATGACAGAAATTAAGACCCAAATCCACCCCACCCAGCCCCGAACCCACCCACCCCGCAATCCATGCACTGTATTGTTAAAAAGCAACATAAATAAAGACAAAAATAAATCAGGGACATTGTTATACCCAGTACATACTGAGGAAACGCCATCTTAAAGGTTTAAAATAGGTAGACACTGGAGGTTAGTTTAAAGTGTAAAATAAATAAATAAATAAAAATAAATGAATAAAATAAAATAAATCCATAAGTAGATCAGTAAAATAAATAGATAAATAAGTAAATAAATTCAATTAAATATGTCATATTATAAATAAAATAAACTGAAACAGAATAAAAGATAGATAAAGTAGCAGTAATTTCTTTATAATTATTATTTTACAGTATAGGTGTATACAGCATGTTACAGCAAAATTAACAGTATGACAGGATGGTCTGAACACAATAGTATCATGCGGGACCTTTTGCATTGTTTTATTGCTTCTTTAACTCAAGTAAAGGATCTGAAAACTTCCTCCACCTCTTACTGGGTCTCACTTCAGGTTCTTTCACTCTCTCTCTCTCTCTCTCTCTCTCTCTCTCTCTCTCTCTCTCTCTCTCTCTCTCTCTCTCTCAGTGTGTGTGTTTGTTATCATGTGTGTGTGAGTCTCTCTGCCTCAGTTACAGCAGTCTGACACATGAGATTCCCCTGCTGGAAATATGCCTTTTAAATGTGTGGGATTTAGATTTAATTTAGTGATTTTAGCAGGACTTCTCCTCCTGCCCACCAGCACAGAGGACCTTCCAGCCGATGAGCTTCCAGCAGCCAGCAGGAATCCTCCCTGCTGAAGCCCACGGTGCTGATCACCATCCTGGCACGAAATGCTCAGCACAGCCTGCCTCACTTCCTGGGATGCATCGACAGACTGGACTATCCAAAGGACCGCATTGCCATCTGGTAAAATACATCTTATTAATTATATCAGTCATTTAATTTCAATAAATCTGTTCAGCTTTCTGAAGAAAACAGAAAATATACACTGAAATTATGGTTTAAGTTACTAGTAAAATGGTGTTGATTTGAACTGAAGAGCTTTTCCTGCACAAGCACCTTTATTAATAGTAGTAAAGACATTAACACCATTTTCTGGCCAGCTTAACTGCACTGTGTGAATGTCATTCTTCACATTTTGCATTACTGTTAATGAGCAAATAAACTATTCCTAGACAAGTGAGGAATGAAAGAAAGAAAGAGTCACTGTCTCTCTGTCTCTCTGTCTCTGTCTCTCTATCTATCTATCTATCTATCTATCTATCTATCTATCTATCTATCTATCTATCTATCTATCTATCTATCTATCTATCTATCTATCTATCTATCTATCTATCTATCTATCTATCTATCTATCTATCTATCTATCCATCTATCTATCTATCTATCTGTTTATCTGTTTATCTGTCTGTCTCTCTGTCTCTCTGTCTCCTCTATCTGTCTGTCTCTGTCTCCTCTGTCTGTCTGTCTCTCTGTCTCTTTCTTTGTGATCTCAGGGCAGCCTCTGACCACAGTGTGGACAACAGCACAGCGATGCTTCATGAGTGGCTCAGAGGAGTCCAGCACCTTTATCACTCTGTGGAGTGGAGACCAATGGAGGAGCCAAGGTGAATAAAAATGTGTTGTAATATTTTCTTTTATGCACCACATAGAAAGGTTCTTCAACTAATCGTTTTGTGGCATTTTGTGGTTCCAGTTTGAATTCTTTATTATTATTATTGTCTGTAGGAAAGATATGACTCTATCCAAGTATTGTAGACGTTTCTAAATAAAATGGAAGCAAGTCAGGACTTTGGCAATAGTGTCAAATCATTTGCATATAAATATGTCAGCAGAAAGTCAGATAGGATCTCCGCTATTGTTCTAAATAGCTCCATAAATTAACCCGTAGAACACCAGAATCCTCTTTTTAGCTTTCCTCCAGCAACTCTTTCTCTGAACTGAGCTGTTAAAGGTTCCACGGGTCCTCCAGGAACTCTTCAAGCTAACCAGATTTTTTGAAAATCCCCAGAGTTCCTTGGGCTTCTCCTGATTCTAAGACAATGTTCTGTCTCTCAGCTCTTTTGCAGATGAGGAGGGACCCAAACACTGGCCCAACTCTCGGTTCATCCATGTGATGAAACTAAAGCAGGCAGCGCTCAGAGCTGCCAGGCGACTGTGGACAGACTACATATTGGTGAGAGAGTAGAAAACAAAAATGTGTGCATCATATCACCACTTATCTGTCATCTATTACTTCTCCTCTCTCCATCAGTTTGTGGACAGTGATAACTTACTCACAAACAACCAAGTGCTAACTGACATGATAGCAGAGAACCTGACAGTTGTGGCTCCCATGCTGGAATCTAGAAGTCTTTATTCCAACTTCTGGTGTGGAGTTACTCCCCAGGTAAACAAAACACACTGCAGCATGTTGACTGTGTTGAATATTTGCTGAAAACTGCAGGGAAGTCATCATTCTTGGTCCTCACATGTCCATTTAGGGCTACTACAGACGGACCCCAGAGTACATTCCTATCCGTAAGTGGAGGCGACAGGGCTGCTTTGCCGTCCCGATGGTGTACTCCACTTACCTGCTGGACCTGAGGCGCAGAGCCAGCCAAGACCTGGCCTTCTACCCTCCTCACCCACAGTACCCTCACCATCTGGACGACATCATGGTCTTTGCTTTTTCTGCTCGACAAGCAGGTCAGACTTTCATCAAACTGTGTTTTGATTTGAAATGTAAAAGATGATTTTCCTGCCTGGGTTTGATCACAATCATTTGGCCTTCACTAGTAGTAAGCATCAAGGAATCCATGTGTAGAGCTGAAAATACACAGACTTTCCTTCACTAGATGTTCGTTATATCATTCAAATGTAAAGGGTTGAAAATGATAGACTGACTGACATCATGGCTACACATGGAAAGGGCAACAGTCACAATACAGAGAGCAAAAAATCGGATTAGCTGGAGAGAAATGACCGCCTACACTGAATGGCATGGCACTTGATTGATTGATAAAGGGTTAAAAAAATATTTAAATAGTAAGGACAATTTGTATTAAATTACGTCTGTATTATTTAGAGAGCACCGTAGTGCAAAATTCGATCACTCACTTTGCAATTATGTTTTGTTCTTTTCTGAAATGTTTCAGGAATCACAGAATATTGCAACACACCAGAACACATTTGGTTTTCTTGAAGGCTCATCCTTAGTGTTCCAGGTGACTTGTGCTAAATATTAGCTGTTATGTTCACTTTTTCCGAAAAACATCAAACAAATGTTCAACACTAATACAGTCTGGGGCCGTGAACATTCTCAGAAATGAAGCCATCACAAACCATTTTACTTTAATTGTCATTGCTGCTGCAATTTACTCTTGAATCTGCTGTTTTAAATTACAATTCTTGCTGAAGTTTTTCAAATTTCACTCTTGTCTGGTGAAGTCTAAGGTTGTCTCATGTCGCCAGACCATTGTGCAGAGCAGAAGAAGGAAAAGGAGACTTATTGCAGAGCTCAATATTGTTCATTTTACAGTTTTTGCAGCTATTACTGACTAAATTTAGGGATAGTTTTTAAGTGGAAATTTAGAAAAAAAAATAGTCCAGGGCATATGGAAACAAAGTGAATTATTTATTTTTACAAATCTTAAAGTAAAAGTTGTGAAATTCTGGTAAAGACAATATAATATTATTTCTAATTTCTTGTTTTTAACTTTTTTTTTTTTTTACATCATTGTTGCACTGCCTTCTCCACGTACCTTTTTGATTGTCCTCTGCGGGCAAATAAAGTTTTCTGAATCTGAATCAGTTTTTCACATAAACAGACATTAATATCATAAACATGGACATGTCCAGATTATTGTTGCTAATCTACTTGAGAATAATACTGATAACATGTGAACAACCCGTTCTTGTGCTTCATGGTAACAACTGTGGTGAAATTTCAAACAAGGAAAACATATTTGCACTGAAACTTCATTCATTTGAACCCTGCAGGTATTCAGATGTACGTGTGCAACAGGGATCATTATGGATACTTACCGGTGCCCCTTAAGCAGGACCAGACTCTGGAGGAAGAAGAGGAGAGTTTTACTCACACACTGACAGAAGCACTAAGTAAGCTCTCACTCTAATTTCTGCTTATAATGCGGTCAACTATGAATGAGGAATCTTCAGGCTCTCGGTCCATCTTCAGTCTTTTCTCATCGTTTCTTTGCAGCATATTTAGTCTTTTTCGCTCTCAAAGTCATGCCACATGCCTCACTCCTGTGTTAAAAAAGTTCTGCCTCCCTTTTCACTTCCTAGTCCTGCTTTTATTGAAGAGTTTCGCATCCGTTAGATATTAATCATAATAAATTCCTTTAACACAAAAGTCAGTTTACTAGTTTCATGTGAAATGTGAATGTGTGGCATTTACCTCCAGTTTCCTACACCATGGAGCCTTCACAGTATGTGCATGTTACACCTAAACAGCCAGGGAAGATGGGATTTGATGAGGTACAGATACACTTTTAAACCAGAGACAAATATTTCCCAGCTAAAGAGTGCCAGTTATAAGTGAACAATCACTTTATTTTCCTCCTCGTCTAGGTCTTTCTGATCAATCTGAGGCGGCGTTCAGACAGAAGAGAGAGGATGCTGAGCTCTGTGGCCGTCCTTGGCATTAATGCTACGCTGACAGAAGCCGTGGATGGCAAGTATGACATTCAGTCACAGCTGGTGGAATATTCAGAAGCTAAAGTTATGATATCACAATGAAAAAATATAAATTTAACTGTGAAAGTAAATTTCATGTAATGAAAATAATCAAAGCATATGAACAAAAACTATCAAAAGTGGCAGCATTTTCAGAATGACTCCTGTTCCATAAACATATAATTAAATGCATTATATATAGTTTTGTATAAGAAATGGAAATCTGCAACTAGAAAAAAGTGAAAAGCACATTTTATTTAATAAATAACTTTTTTGTTGTATTTTTTACAGAAGTATTCAGACATCTATGCAATTTTCTAATTTTACTGCACTACATTTCAGAGAAAATCCTTTTTTCTGCATTTATTCTACAGATACGGACAGCTTTTACTTCATAGATTCAGGATTTCTATAAAATATATAACTGAGCTGTACTTTGTTAAGACTGCAGTTTTAAATAGCTCTACTGCAACCAACTACAACAGTAAAAAATTGATTAGACATGTATCTTTAATGTAATATCCCAAAAATGTGATGTAAATTATGTTGTAACTATCTAAATAGGGCCATTTTGTAAAATTTTTAATGCAGGGCTTTTGTTTATGGTGTTTATATCGTTTTATTTTGAAGCTGTAAACTGCAAAGTTGTATAAAATGTAAAAGGTCAAGTACAAATACCCCTAAACTGCAAATAAACATTTTTTTTATTACTGCCTAACATGTATTAAATACTCATAATTAGCTAATAAAGGCCCTGTCACACCGCCCAAACTTTGCTGGAGCGTTCCTGGAGCAAAAAAATTCATCACCGCTGGTAACCGTTCACCACCGTTTAACAGAAGTTGGCCCCCGTTAAAGGAGAGACAGCAGGTCCGATTTGTGGCACTGGCAGCTAGCAGTGACACTTTTTGTGGCACCGCGCCGGATGCCACGGTTAATGCCACTGTGCAGTGACAGTTTTTGTGGCACCGCCGCAGTGCCACAGTTAATGCCACTGTTTGGGCGAGATGCCACTGCCGCAGCGGCATTTCCAGTGGCCTCTGGAGATGCCAGCAGAGATGCCACGGTTAATGCCACTGTTTAGGGAACATGCCACGGTTAATACCAGTACTTTTACCGCTGTGTCTCGGGAATCATTTTTAATACATCTGTGATCAGAATTGAGACGTGTGTCCCAAGCAGCTGCGATCAGCTGTAGAAGCTCCGCTGCTCGCGGTATTGCCCCCCCCCCCCCCCCCCCCCGCATTTGTATTTTATTACTGTATTTACTATTTTAATTTTTTTGTATTTTGTATTGTATTTATAGTGTATTAAAATGGTTATGAGTTGTTCAAGACAAATATGATACACACACCTTATATTTTGTATTTTATTACTGTATTTACTAATCTACTTTTTTGTATTCTGTATTGTATTTAAATTTTAATAGTAACTAATATTTACTTTCAATTTAATCAGTTTAAATTTCATCTGCTTTTAATTGCACAACTTTATTTCTGTGTGAGGCTCTGATGAGAATTCTCCAGAACAGCATGGAGACGAGGGAGGGGGCGAAACGCTGATTGCCATTCATAACAGAGTTGCTGGAGTACTGGTAAAAAAAACCAACAACTTTAAGATCCCAATGCACCGTGGCATGAACCGTGGCATCCAGGGGTGAAAGTAGTTTTACACACGTGGACAAAATTGTTGGTACCCCTCAGTTAAAGAAGGAAAAACCCACAATTCTCACTGAAATCACTTGAAACTCACAAAAGTAACAATAGATAAAAATTTATTGAAAATTAAATAATCAAAAACAGCCATTACTTTTGAATTGTTGATTAACATAATTATTTAAAAAAACAAACTAATGAAACAGGCCTGGACAAAAATGATGGTACCTCTATAAAAGATTGAAAACTATTTGACCAGAGTGACATGATTAACTCAGGTGTGTCATTTAATTGACATCACAGGTGTTTCCAAACTCATAATCAGTCAGTCTGCCTATTTAAAGGGAGACAAGTAGTCACCCTGCTGTTTGGTGAAAAGGTGTGTACCACACTGAACATGGACAACAGAAAGCGAAGGAGAGAATTGTCCCAGGACATCCGAAAAAAAACTATAGACAAACATCTTAAAGGTAAAGGCTTTAAGACCATCTCTAAACAGCTTGAAGTTCCTGTGACAACAGTGGCTCATATTATTCAGAAGTTCAAGACCCACGGGACAGTAGCCAACCTCCCTGGACGTGGCCGCAAGAGGAAAATTGATGACAAATTGAAGAGACGGATCGTTGGAATTGTATCCAAAGAGCCCAGAGCAACCTCCAAAGAAATTAAAGGTGAACTCCAAGGCCAAGGTACATCAGTGTCAGATCGCACCATTCGTCGTTGTTTGAGCCAAAGTGGACTTCATGGGAGACGACCAAGGAGGACACCACTGCTGAAAAAAACTCATAAAAAAGCCAGACTGGAATTTGCAAAAATGCATGTTGACAAGCCACAAAGCTTCTGGGAGAATGTCCTTTGGACAGATGAGACCAAACTGGAGCTTTTTGGTAAGGCACAGCAACTCTATGTTCATAGACTCAAAAACCAAGCATACGAAGAAAAGAACACTGTCCCTACGGTGAAACATGGAGGAGGCTCAGTAATGTTTTGGGGCTGCTTTGCTGCATCTGGCACAGGGTGTCTTGAAAGTGTGCAAGGTACGATGAAATCTGAAGACTATCAAGGCATTCTGGAGAGAAATGTGCTGCCTAGTGTCAGAAAGCTTGGTCTCAGTCGCAGGTCATGGGTCTTCCAACAGGACAACGATCCAAAACACACAGCCAAAAACACCCAAGAATGGCTGAGAGAAAAGCGTTGGACTATTCTAAAGTGGCCTTCTATGAGCCCAGATCTGAATCACATTGAACATATGTGGAAGGAGCTGAAACATGCCATTTGGAGAAGACACCCATCAAACCTGAGACAACTGGAGCTGTTTGCTCATGAGGAGTGGGCCAAAATACCTGTTGACAGCTGCAGAACGCTCATTGACAAATACAGAAATCGTTTAATTGCAGTGATTGCCTCAAAAGGTTGTGCAACAAAATATTAAGTTATGGGTACCATCATTTTTGTCCAGCCCTATTTCATTAGTTTGTTTTTTTAAATAATTATGTTAATCAACAATTCAAAAGTGATGGCTGATTTTGATTATTTAATTTTCAATAAATTTTTATTTATTGTTACTTTTGTGAGTTTCAAGTGATTTCAGTGAGAATTGTGGATTTTTTCTTCTTTAACTGAGGGGTACCAACAATTTTGTCCACGTGTGTAAATTCTTGCCGGAACTATTAGTAATAGTTCTGGACCGTTCCGGCTTACTTTCACCCCATTCCGTCGATGCTAACCATTGTAAATCCTGATGAAAGTTTTTCAGCCACTCACAAGAACGTGTGGAATTTCAGGTGTAATTTATTGCTCACCCCAGTGCAATAAATCAAGCGCATCTATTTGCTATTGGCTGCTACTGGCCATAACAATCGCTGTGTTACGGAAGTAGACACGCATGCGCACTCACGTACTGCTGAGTGAACTCCGGTCGATATCTATAGATAGCAGGCAGGCCGGGCGGTGTACCGGCGTACCCATAGTATAGCGGTGGAAGAGCGGCGTACCGCCAGCAGATCTTTTCCCGGAACTGCTTTCCGCCACCAGATCTTTTGCCGGTACGCAGTTCCGGACCGTTCCAGCTTACTTTCACCCCTGGTGGCATCTCCCTCAGACAGCTGAATAAACCATGGCATCTCGCCCAAACAGCGGTAAAAGTACTGGCATTAACCGTGGTATCCTCTAAACAGTAGTGTTAACCGTGGCATCTCGCCTAAACAGCGATAAAAGTACTGGTATTAACCGTGGCATGTTCCCTAAACAGTGGCATTAACCATGGAATCTCTGTTGGTGTCTCCAGAGGCCACTGGAAATGCCGCTGCGGCAGTGGCATCTCGCCCAAACAGTGGCATTAACTGTGGCATCCACGTCGGTGCCACAAAAAGTGTCACTGCTAGCTGCCAGTGCCACAAATCGGTCTTGCCCCTACTGAAACGCCGTATACGCTTGGCCACCGCTGATGTTTCTGGAGGGGCCCTCCTACTGCTCCGAATGTTTTGAGCTGCACAAAATATTGCGAGCGGTGAGGAGGGGGCAATTTTCCGCCCCGGCAAAGTTCACCCCCGCTCCACCAACGCCCAGTCAAAGTTTGGCACCGCTCGACACAAGTTCGTGGACGCTTGGGTCCGCTAGGCCAACGCAGAAATCTTGAACGCTGGACCACCGCTGCTTCACCAGCGTTGCCCAGGCGGCGATTAAACGTTGCACAAACTTCGGTGGAGCGGTTGTAAGCATTTTATGAGTGGACACGGGGTTGCTGGAACGGTGTCGGGCGTTGAAGCAGCGATCCATGGTGGCGATGAACTTTGGTTTGGCGTTGATATAGAGGTGTCGGAGCGGGACCAGAATTTGGCTATAAATACGGGGAGAAATGGACCAGGAGCTCATTTGGAATCGAGCTGCCGTTGAGTTCAGACCTCATCTATATCGAATTTGCTCAAAGTTACAGTAAAACTGTATCACCATGGATGCTGAGAGACTTGCTATGATTGGTGCACTAGTCCAGCAGCAGAATCAGAACCTCCTCAGATTACAACAAGCTGTTGACAGAAGGAGAAGAGAGAGAAGAAGGAGAGACAGAGTTGTGTGGGTCAGACAGTGGATACTGAGAAGGCCTGAACATGGACTGTATGACAAGCTGATGGTGGAGCTGAGGAATGAGGATCCACGAGCCTTCCAGCACTTCTATCAAAAATCTATCAGAACTTGTATCAAAACGATCCGTTCAGCTCCGTAGTCACAAGCAGTATGCCGCTAAACCAACCTTATACCCCCGCCGAGCCAACGCCCGCATGCGCAGAACGCCGCGTCACCACTAAACCAACGGTCGCTACCGCTAAACCAACGATAAGCAACTCCGGCTTCAGCGGTGCACCGCTAACCCAACGCTCGCTGCCGCTCGCTACCGCTAAACCAACGCTAAAGCAACGCCGGCTTCAGAGGTGCACTGCTAAGCCAACGCCCGTGTTTTCGATTTTTTTCCCATTTTGTGCGTGGTGACGAGCGTTGTCGAAATTCGGCCCCCCTCCCTACCGTTCAAGGAACTCTCCAGCAAAGTTCGGGTGGTGTGACCGGGCCTTTAGTACCAGTGCAAACACATACTTTCTGCACAATAACCAATCAGAATGTACGGATTTGAAAGTGAATTATACTGTGAAACACAAAACAAGTGTTTCTATTTACCTGAGTTTAACTTAATGGTGGAATCTGACCACATTAATGGAGCATAACGCTGTAAGAATTCATGACAGAAATGGAAAACAAGGCTCCAAAAGTCTGAAAACATTAGCCATGTGTTGCACTGATAATGAGCAAAGTATTTGCTTGCGCTGCTCACAGAGCCTTGAACTCCAGTGTGCTGCAGTCGATGGGCGTAGACATGCTGCCTGGGTACACAGACCCGTACTCAGAGCGGGTGCTGACCCGAGGGGAGATCGGCTGCTTCCTCAGCCACTACAACATCTGGAAGCAGGTGAGGATTTAAACTGTGTGCTTGATAGTTGACCAACAACAACTCAACCCCAGTAAGAACAGCTGTGCAGCTGATGTGTCACTGAAGACGACTGTGTGTCGCCCTCTAGGTGGTGCAGCAGGAACTACAGCAGGTGCTTGTGCTGGAGGATGATGTGAGATTTGAGCCCAGGTTTAACAGCCGGCTGGTGGCCATTATGGACAATGTGCAGAGAGTGGGACTGGACTGGGACCTGATGTAAGCGAGTTCCTTTACACCGATTTAATTCTTTGTGTTTAACCCTCAGTAGTGACCGGTAATGTGTCTCTGTAGTTATGTGGGTCGTAAGCGGCTGCAGATGAAGCAGCCGGAGTACTGGGTGAAGGGAGTCCAGAACCTGGTGCACCCCGGATACTCCTACTGGACTCTGGGTTACATCCTCTCACTGAATGGTGCCAAGAAGCTCCTGCAGGCAAAACCTCTGAACAAAATGCTGCCTGTTGACGAGTTTCTGCCCGTCATGTTCAACAAACACCCCAAGTTAGTCTCACCCACTAAATACACTTCAAATCTTACACTTTGAGGCCTTTTGTATTTGTCTAAAGTAACACTGACAACCTCCCTGTCCCTGCAGAGACGAGTACATGCAGTATTTTGATCAAAGGGAGCTGAAAGCATTTTCAGTGGAGCCTCTGCTGCTCTTCCCCACTCATTACACCGGTGAGCCTGGATACTTCAGCGACACCGAGACGTCGACCATCTGGGACGACGAGGTCACAGAGACAGACTGGGACAGAGGAGGAACCAAACACAGCCGGGGACAGGAGTCTGATCAGGTGGACTCCCTCTGAAGAGGACTTACATAAGTGATGACACAAACCCTGCCTGAGATCCTATTAAACTCTGACTCTCTCTTTGCAGTGTGTGCAGTTTTTTTCAAAGATGGACCGCTGTCTGATCCTAGATTTAGACATAAACACAAAGCAGCCAACCCACAGTCATGTCAGGAGTTTTTCAAGGCCCAGGTAGTAATCAAGCCTCCGCATGTCAAGACGAAGACTGGAAAATAACAGTGCATGTGTGAAGTTTCCTCAGGATTATTAGATTCTATGTAACAGCAGTTCAACATCAAGCTGTGTTTAAGTAACAAAAGCCCAGAAAAGGGGCTGCGTCTCCATGACAGATAATAATTTGCCGTTTTTTTCATTAGAACATTGTGTTAAAAAGCACTTTTTCACATGATGCGTAAAGGTGTTTTGTATTATTACGACATTCAATCACTACAAACCAAAAACAATGACAGATGCATTATATATATAGCAGATAAAATGAAAGCACCTATCCACTGTATCCACTGAAGCTGTCATAAAGTTTACAGAGAGCATTATTTTCTAACACCTGTCCCTAAAGCTGAAAAACAAGCAAAGTAAACTGAGTGCTGAGTGCAGAAAACGACATAAAACTGAAAATTTTGAATGTGTTACATTTCTAGATTAGACATGAGTGGCAGGTTTTTGCTAGACTTTATCAGGATTTGTTAACTCTTTTAAGTTTCTAGCACATTTTAAAGACCACATAGCAATTTCCAGAACTTTCTTCCAAGCTTTTTGAGAAAAAAAAAAGTTTTACTGAGAGGTAGGGGAGCAACACCATTTAAACATTTAACCACAAGCTTTACATGATGGAAATCTATAAAGTTTACCAAACTTAATGTATTGCATTTACTTTTGGCAACTCAGTAGCTGAGTTGTTGTGGTCTATGGGTGTAGATGTCCTCAGCAGTGAGCTCAGTTCCTGGCTGGGCTCCTTTTGCTGCTTGTCCGTCCCCCACTGTCTTCCCCCACGTTCATGTCTTTGTGGCATAAAGAGACGAAGATGGCCCCGAACTTTATCTTTCAAAAAGTGCATTTAATTTATTTGAAATGACAGTCTGTATTAGTTTCAAGCAAGAATTATTGAATATGTTTTGTAGTAAAACTACTTTCTTTGATTTAGTACACTGTAAAAACAAAAACTGTAAAAATCTGGTAGCAAAGTTGGTAGAAACATTACATCAAAAATAAATGTATTGCTGTAAAAAGCAGTGAATCACAGCAAATAGCTGTAAAATAATGATACTTTAGTGGTTTCAAATGCAGTCAAATCCAAAATGCAATTTTATGGTCATGGCCTCTTTTTAAACATCTATTAGATAGTATCAGTAATTTAAAGGCATTAGAGGAGATTTAATTTCCTATGACTTTGAACGTAGCATGCGCATGCGCACATACAACCTCTCCCTCACTCCCCTCTAACCTCCCCCCTCTTAACATTTACGAAGAAACGCCCCCCTCCAGAAACTTGCGTAGGACTCGTGAAGTTGTCTTTTACGGCTGGGTCCCCCTGGATCTTTATCTGCCATTATGTAAAAAAAGATGAGCAAAACAAGTCGCCAGCTAACTACGAAGCTATACCAAAGCAACACATACAGAAAACACGTAAGTCCAAGGCGTACGTAATCTACGTAACTAGGCCTGAGCCGGAAGATTTTTGATTGACAGGAAAGGGAGCAAACCAAACGCCTCGGTCCGAGCGCAATGATTGGCTGATGTTTTTCAGGTCCTGCCATGTCCACAGTTATTTTTTTTTAATTTTTAATTTTTTTAGAAACCATACATACAAGTCCACTAAAGGTCAGTATATTCATTTTATGTGAATCAGACAAATTAAACAAAAAAAACATCCTCCATAATGCCTTTAACAAAACATAGAAAACCTGTAAAATAACAACAAATATTTTTTTTAAAAATCCCTGTTAACAATAAAGTTTTTACAGTGTACATAATAATGATTTTAAAAAGTCTGTCAAAATTACATTGAGTATAAAAATGTCTTTAAAAATAGTATCTTAAAATGAGACTTTGCATATTTCAGGAATACAGAGCAACTTTTTCTCGTGGTGAAAACCTCCAGACAGTGCACGAGCTTCCATTTGAAGAGCAGAGAACATCTCAGAGACAAGATGGAGGCTCAGATCAAACACTGCAGCTCACAGTAGCTCTGGACTTGGTGTCAGTAGAACAAGCAGGTCTACAAAGTTAAACCCAGGACTTCAATTAGATCAGTTCTGAACAAACCATGTCTTCTTCAGATGCAGGTTTGTTCGTGCACTTTTTGTTTCTGTCTTGAGTATGCAGGCCAACCGCTGAATAATGGAGTATTACATCCATGCTGCCCAACATGCAGCCTGCGGGCCAAAACCAGCCCTCCAGAGGGTCCAATCCGGCCCTCAAAGTGTAAACACTACAGAGAAGACATTAAACTTGTTTTAGTCCTCTGAACTAAAATAAGTCTGACACCCCTGATCTAAACTATATTCAATCTAAGCTGAAATAACTTGGAAATGTATAGAATGACTTAAAATTGACTTCCAGCGAGAACATTCCTCAATTAAACTCAATTACAGTTGTGCTCATAAGTTTACATAGCCTGGCAGAATTTGTAAAATGTGCTCCATTCTTTAATGAAAACATGAATGATCAGAGCAAATACAATTGCATGACAATAAATAGCTTTGTCTGAACACCAGCCCTAAGTGAAAGAAAAAGGTTTCCATTAACAAATATATTTGCTAAAAAATAAAGGACAATATTTCACAAATTTGGCCAGGGTATGTAAACTTATGAGCCCAACTGTACATCTGTAGAACAAATCTAACCACATGTGCTTAACAGAAGAAATCACACAAACAGGCAGAGCAATAAACTTAGGAATTTTTATTTAAAAAAAAAAAAAAAAGCACTGGTCAAGCAAACATTGGAACCATTTAATATTAGTACTGTTCCATGTCACAAAATGAGTTATGAGGAGAATAATTAAACCACACAAAATTATACGTTTTTTTTGATACGTAATAAATTAATCAGCATAACAAAAGAAATAAAAACATGCTTGTACTTCGGTGTTGCACAGGAAATATTGAAACTCCAATGCTCGAAATTTAAGACACCTGAGAATATAAATATCAAAACAGCTTGTTGCAGCAATTATTTAGTTCCACAGTTCCTCCTATTTACCTTAACTAAAGCTTTGATAAGAGGATTGTTTAAAAATTACATTAATGTAAAAATTAGGCATCAATTAAAAAAAAAAAAAACATCCACTTCTGTACAATGTGCATATCTGAATTAGTGTGGTGGCGAGAGAAATGACCGCTTTTAATTCTTTTCTTTTTTCTCAGCGAGTCTGCGCAGCGAAAACTAAATCCTAATTGGATAACGCTCGGCTGTCATCGAGCCACATTCAGTGATACGAACGAATAGATTTGGACTCAGCTTTTTCATGTCATATTTTCAGTGAGCTGACAGTCTACAGGTAATTTCTACTTTGCACTATTTCAACGCCCCCCCCTTCAGCTTCTGCTCCCGCCAGCAGCCGCTCTATCTGCTTTGCAAATCAACAGCAGCCGGGCTTTAGCGACAGCTGGTGCATTTACTACCGTCTATTAGCAATACAAGTTCATTGGGCCAGGAAAAAAAGGGAATTTTGCTCCTACACAGGTAGCACTGGTGTTGCATATCGAGTCAGTAAGGATAAAGGTACGGAAGAGACCATCTAGCTGATAAAAACACATTTCTGAAATGCAAGGCTCAATGGCTTTATAGGAGTTTCTGAGAGACAGTTTGGATGGATTTTGTACAGACACTGCAAAAAAAAAAAGAGAGAAAAACTGTGAGGTATGTAGTTTTTGTGATATTATAGCTTTGAGAGTCTGTGTCAGACGACACTTGCAGCAGTGAGGAGAGATGGAAGGACATATTTCCATTTCAGAAAAAAAAAAACCAACCATATTGCGTTCCTTTGTTAAACAGTCCATGTGTTTACGATCACTGCCAGCAGCAACCGAAAACAGATCCGGAGGAAGAAATGTGTACAAAATTACAAAGCATTCATTTCGACGAGTACAGCTCCCATTAAAACGAAACCAACAGTGAACTGGCATGTGAAGGTGGTTTGACGGGTATGAGGAAGACATTTACAGTCGTTCTCTGATCGCAGCGTGGAGGAGACAAAGCCAACAACAGATCTGGGAACAACCAGGAAGCGTCTAGAAGATAAACACAAATTCCACAACAAGAAATGGCCTGGATGACTAAGCAAACAATATATATGTATGTATGTATATAAAATGAAAATCTAAATAAAAACAACTACCCAGTTCTTTTATCACGCTTTCTAAAGCACTTGGAAAAGGCAGTTTTTTTTTGTTGTTTTTTTTTCTTTTTACAAACCATTGGTTATCAACACATTAGCAAAGTTACACAGTGCTTGCTTGTAGAAACATAGTAACAGTGCAAGCCATTACACTATTCAGCCAAATACACCTTAAGAAAAAAGTGCCATATTGCATAATGAGTTTCTGTAATGTCCCCGCAGGAGAGCATTGATACCTATACAATGATTCGACTGTAAACATGGTGCAAAGTAGTTATGACATAGTTTAAGGCTTTCAGAGTTTCCTGAAAAAGTGTTGTTCACTGAGATAAAGGAATATGTCCGTGAGCAGGACAAACAGTGTGGAAACATTAAAAACAAAAGAAGAAATCAACCCCTCTAGAGTCAGACCTGGACATAGTAAGCACTCAAATAGATTCTAAATATCTAAATTACTTGAGGTTTGCTTGATTTGGTAAAAGGTGATTCTTTTGAGGGATAATTCCTGAAATGCAAGCGCATTAGTCAACGTTTCGGCAAGATAAAGATGTTTAGGTGCCAGTTTGCTTAAATGTACTGAACAGTTTGTCAAAGTTGTCATTTGCTTGTCAAAGCCGACACTTTTTCTTGTGAGCCACAGTTGGAACTAATCTTTTATTAGTATTCCTCCAGTAGGGTTGGACGATAGGATGCCTAGATCGATTATCAGCAGTGGAATCTTGACGGGGGATTATCATCATTGTATTTTGCTTATTTAAAAGTCTGCCTGTTAGGGAATTCAACTCTAAATAATTGACCTGTAAAGCGCAATTCAAAGCGTTTATTACTAACAGGAACCACCAGCATTAAGGATGTTCTGGGTGCGCCAGTGTCTATCAGACCACTAAAGAGGGCCGTCTTTAGTAGTTGTTGATTGACTGGTGTTGAAAAGATACGTTGTGTTTGAGACAAAACTCTCCAAATGCAGTTGTGCTCCACAATAATTTAATGGAGGCTTGTTCATTTAGAAGCTGCAAATGGAGGAGCTGTCCCTCAATTAGCCTGTTTTGCCCAATTTAAAACCAGCACAACCCCAAATAGGTGACTATGTAGTCTTTTTTGCAACAAGTTCTATAAATAAACTTGTTGACAACGACCTCATCCAATCCTCCAGTCATGTTGCACTCACATCTCTGGGGATAATAGATTGACAAATGTGGTTGCTGAAATGATGCTGTTCAACAGCCTGCCGAGGTGCACCAGCTGAACCAGTTACCAGACTGGTCAAATATCGGATCCAATGCTTAGCATTTTTTCAACCAATTCCATCCATCCATCCATTCTCTATACACCGCTTTATCCTCACTGGGATCGCGGGGGGTGCTGGAGCCTATCCCAGCTGACTCGGGCGAAGGCAGGGGACACCCTGGACAGGTCGCCAGTCTGTCTCAGGGCTACATATATAGACAAACAATCACACTCTCATTCATACCTACGGGCAATTGAGAGTTTCAACCAATTCCAAATGACATTAATAATATAAAAAGGCTGATACAGCCACCTCTCTATTTGTCTTTACCACTTTGTGGTCTCGGCGTCCTGCCCATGATTGGTTATAGCCAATGAAGCTGGAGTGGAGTTCACGTTTGCCCGCACTTTTTATTTTATTGGTACCAAATATCAGTTAGCACTCTCCTTGGTTCCTGATGATTTGCATCATCTGCCCTAAAAAAAAAACCCATATTGGTCAACTCTTATAGTCCAACTAATCAGGTGCATGCTGGTTAAATGACAAAGCAGGGCCACAGTTACAGCGATTAGTAACACCTGAGCTTTTGCTGTGTTTACACGTTAAAATGTCTACCACCAAATTTTCCAATAATTCTGATTTCTTGCCTTGATGCTACTTGTACAACTCAGCTTTATCTGGTGTTGAAACAAATGAAACACCTGGCACACATCTGTATTTTGCCACCTGACTTCACATCCCGGATGAGTGAAGTGAATGCTTTTACTTTGAAGGCAGCAGGCTGAAAAAAAAATCAAGCTCCACTCGTGTCATCTGTTCCCCCCTCCCCCGGATATTACGATACTATTGCAAACACACTTTTCCCAGTTCTGTCACTAACAAAAAAAATTTTTAAAAAGAAAAAAAAAACCATACACACCGAGACTCAGAAGCAATGCTGTCCTATCAAGCGTATAAAGTTACCCCTAATATAAGGCTACAGTTCGTCACAAGTATTAATTCTGCTGCTAGTAGCATTACCATTTTTCTACATTAAAAGCTTAAAGCTTAAAGACATTTGCATCAATATTAGACATAATACTGCTGTGTATTATGTGTCAGCATTTCATGGATGATAACTGATCTAGCCTTAAAGGCAGCGTGCAAACAGCTCTTCAACAGTGAAATTTGATCCACTTCCTGGCAAAATTAATATTTGATCTATAGTTAGACTGGATATACAAAAAAAAAAAAGATTGACAAAATAGCCTCAATGATTATGGATACTAAAGCAATAAAAAGGAATGTCTCACCACTAAAACTTAGAATCAGCAAAGCTAAAACAAACAAAAGAAAGGTAAAAGCTTCTAGCCACTGCCTCGCTACCTAAAATCACAATATTGTGCTACTCATGTAAATAAAGGGTACTGAAGAGCACAACAACAATCTACAAATTAACCACAAGAAACCAGAAGAGTTTTGGCTGATGATGACGAATGTGCTGATTTGCTTTGTTTTACAGAAAAATATGTGAAAAATCCCTGCAACTTGTGAAAGTGTTCGAGACACGGAGGTTTATGTTTAGGGTTGGGTGTATCGCATCGAATGAAATCTGCTTCATGATTCTGGTTCTTATCGAATCCTGAAAGCAAAACCAAAGCATCTTGAAAGAAAAAAATTATAGCGCCATAATTCTGGGATGAAAAGAGAGGCATTTTGTGATTTATTTTTGGTGAAAAAAATACAATTACCTGCTGTGGCAGCTGTGTTTTTTGCTCTTTATGGCATTCGTTACACATACTTCTTTTTATATCAGTGAGAGTACCTTGATTTAACTTGATTTCAATCCAGTGAAGTTACCAAAACCAGTAATTATCTGGTTATCTCATCTGTAAAAATATCTGACGTTTTACTGTCACTCCTGTCGACACAAGACATGAGGAAAACCTGCATTCATATAACGTCATAGTAAAAATGTCTTCATATTTACTGACTTTCTTCTCTTGCATGTAATGATTTGCATACAGTAATTACATTCTACTGTATTCTGTGAAGCTTAGCAAGGCTAAAAGTTCGCTCCAGTCTCCTATATTGTAAACATTACACACATGCTTTGAAACATGTGCAACAGGCGACGTAAATGGAAGCATGGTAGGTCCAATCTCTTGCTTTCAGGAAACGAGAACTGGAATCAGAAAGCACATTTCTCTGCAAACCCCGATCAAATTTTGTGGAACGAACCCAACCCTCGTTGTGTTGAGCAAGTGGATAGTGGTCACATGACTCGTCTTTGTGGATGGAGAGACGAGGCTACTTCCCCCTCACACCCAGCGCTGTGTGTGTTGGCTTTTAAGTGTGTATGTGCACATTTTGGAGTAAAACGCAGCCATGCTAAATCCTAATCAGTGGATCTGATTGTAGCTGGTTAGCTTGAAACCAACATGACCTTCTGTGCTCCTGTCGACCCCAGTACACAGGAATAATCTCCCCCTCAACCCACACCATCCTAATCGTGCGTGGCGAGGTTGGAAGCGGAGGAAGCGCCCCTGTTGCGTCCCAGCATGGACGGCTGGAAGTCGGGATGGCGGCGGGCGTGCTTGATCAGGTGGTCGCTGCGCATGAAACGCTTGTCGCACAGCGGGCACAGGAAGCGTTTCTCCCCGGTGTGGGTGCGGGTGTGGCGGGCGAGCTCATCGGAACGGGCAAACTTCTTCTCACAGTCGGGCCAGGTGCAGGGGAAAGGCCTCTCACCTGCAACATGGAGGCAAAACATGTTGGCGTTAGTCGACATACAATCTACCAACAATGATCCGATACAAGTCAGCAGGTTTACACGGCAGGCATGCAACAGATTTGTTTTATGGGTAAACATGAGGTTGTAGGAGTCGCATTCGCTGAGTGTCACTTCCTCTGATTTCTATAAACAACAACTACAACAAAGCAGTATTGCAGAAATGCAGTACTGCATCCATTAACTACTGTAATCATCAAGTAATAGTAGAGTGAGTCTGAAAGAAGATGGCAGCATGTGCTGGATTTACTGCCCCCCTTGCTCCAACTGCCCCCTTCCCCTGATCTCCTCTCCCCTCCCCCTCCATGCACACCAACACAAAAGTATGCACAGGACATGCTAAAAGTGTTGTGCACTTTGCTTCTCCCTTTGCAGAGCTGTGTGAAAACATTGCATTTTCTGGCACGTAAACAGACCATAAGGAGAACTTAGCAAAAACTCAACTGGATTAGAATTGCCAATTGCAATTTTAACCTGCAGATTTGTAATTTTAACTACACATTCAGTCAACTGAAAGTCAGAAAAAAGTGAATAAAGCCCATTTCAATGTTTTACAGCCTGTGGTAACATCTTCAAACCCCCAAAATATTCAGCTTACCATCACAGAGGACAGTTAAAAAGAAGGAAACCCCCACTTCTCAGAAGTTGAAACTGGGAAATAATTTGCATATTTTCTTGAAAGTGATTTTATGAAAATCCCTGCTAAACGGACTGATAAATTAATATTAATCAATCCACTAACATCGAGTTTCACCCGTAATATATGCAGTTCAAGCAACTTTTTGTATTATTTCATCCCTCATGTGTCAAACAAGTCACTGATTTGTTGTCAAATACTAATTCCCAATCATTTTTTTTATTATTCAAATGGCTTAAGTAGTTTTCAAAGGAAAAAAACTGTCACAATTTTCTGATTCCAGCTTCTAAAATGAGGAAACTTCCTGGTTCCTCTACTCCTTTCTGGCATTAAAGTAAGTATTTTGCATTGTGGACAGAACGACAGATTTTATGATGTGATCTGGGGCTTTGGAAAACACCGTTGGACTTTTTTTTTTTTTTTTTTTTACATTTTCTGACAGTTTGTAGACCAAACAAGGAGAAAAAATAGATTAATGGACAATAAAAGTAATCAGTAGCTCCTGTGTCCATGAAAATTTAAATCTGGCACCTTAATAACACAACCTTAAGCATTATGCAAGCTAGCCCTTAAAGCTAATATACTAATATCATGTCAAATTAGCAATATGGGGCTCAACAGGTTGTGTTAACTAGTTTTACCACGGCTCAAATGTGCTGTACAAATAGCATAAAAATGCAGCATTGAAGCTAATTTAGGTTTTGGCACTAAAAGACAACAACACATAAATGCATTGTCTGATAAAAAAAATATTAATCTCCACACAGTTAAATACGCCACAAAACATATCTGGGCTTTAGATACTTCAGATTAATCTTCTAAGCCACTAGTAGCCTTAATCTCTAGCAGGCAACAAGAGTCAAACCCGGGATAAGCGAGTAGGATGCTCGGTTCCATTTTCAAGATCACAAAGCCTGGCCACGTTGTTGCCACAGAACTCTCCGTGGGCGTTCCCACCCGTGCCTGTGAGCCGTTTCCTGCCCTTAATCCATTTGCGCCTGCTCAGTGACACTGGACGCACCAATTCACCTCATTTTGAGAGAAAAAAAGAAAATCACACGCACGTTTTTTTCAGCAGCGTTACAGTGCAGGATGGGTGGGTCTGTTTACGAGGGAATCATTGCACAGTGACAATGCGCGATTAGACAGTGCAAGGAAGTGCAGCGATCTCTCCAGTGCAAACACATCAAATGTTGCTTGAAATGCGCAATTAAGACTCAAGCGTCCATTATCGGACGGTTCTCCTCCTGCAGCACCTTCAAACGTTTTATCAATAATTTACACTTTGCAGGGGATAAAGTAGATCTAAGCTCGTCAGCAGAAAGGGGGGGGGGGGGGGGGGGTCAGGAGGCGATACCCGGAGAAAAACCGAACAAACTCATGCACTTGCTGCGGCCATTAACGTGTCCGACTACGAACCCATCGCTCCCGACGTTAAGGTTTCATCTTACGTTCATTTCATATGCAAATCCAGTCGGGAGGAAGACTTTCGTCACAGGTTTTAACGTCCAGCCCAGTTCTTTTGTTAGTTTACTTCTTTGTCAGACTCTCTGAGGGGAGTTTTTTTTTCCTCTTTCCCTCTTTGTTTGCCCACGTTATTGTAGCAAAAGTGGTGGCAAAATGGGGGAAAGGCACGCTGCCGGTGGTTAAACTCGATAAGAAAACATTTATCTGGTTTAATGGTTATAACAGCGTCAAAGCAAAAAGCAGAAGCTGAGTGGAGGGCAAAGTTGTGTACACATGTGAATGTAGGCCAACTGTTGTTGTCTCCCTACCCGTGTGTGTCCGGATGTGTGCCTTCAGGTGAGAGGATTTCCCGTAAACTCTGTCGCATCCGTCAAAAGTACACTGATGTCGCTTCACCGGGGACCGCGGGGCCCCCACCGCTCCGCCTCCCGCTGCCCCCCTGAGCGGCTGCTGCTGCTGTCCGGGGACCGGGGTGGCGGAGGGGGTCATGGTAGGGGTGGTCGGGTCGGACAACGTGGTGTAGCCGCTCTCTCCACCACACGAGGAGTTGCTGCTCTCCGAGTAGGCCGACATGGGGCGGAACTTGCCGTGCAGGTCGGTGAGGATACCGGCCACCGCCATCATGCTGGCTCCCTCCAGCCGCAGCGTCTCCCGCACTTCCCTGTCCTCACTCGACCCGTCGGGCTCCCCGGGGAGAAGGCCCACCGTGGCAGGCTGGCTGGCGGGGGCGACCGGGGTGGGTCTGTGCAGGACGGGGCCGCTAGATATCGACACCAGACACTCGGCGGCGAAGTAATCAGACGAAGCAGTCAGCGACATTGTTGTCGATGTTGTCTCTAGCCCCAAAAAAATAACGAACAAAAAGAGAAAGATCCAGCAGGAGGGAGAGCGTTAGTCTGAACCCGACCTCGTTTTCATCGAACTCGACGAACCAACCGCTTCCAGCCGAGCCTCCTTACTTCCATACAGTGTATCAGTAGTTCAGAATTGCTAAGTAAACCCAGGGAAAGGCACAATTA
The DNA here is from genome assembly GCF_021347895.1 of Acanthochromis polyacanthus. NCBI lineage: Eukaryota > Metazoa > Chordata > Actinopteri > Pomacentridae > Acanthochromis > Acanthochromis polyacanthus. The sequence continues at coordinate 30,664,117 of NC_067121.1, forward strand.
ATAAAAAACAATGTGCTAAAACCGTGCTAATACCTCGGGCCCAACATGCGTGCCCCTCACTGTCTGACGGTTCATTGTGTCTGAGGCTCGGAGAAGCCGGTCAAACCTACGCCCCCTGGTCCGGACTAAAGAGGCATTCAGGGTGCGTCGGTCAAAACTCTTTGGAAGTGTTTGTATCTATAACGGACAGTTTAATCCTTTATTTTAAAATCACAATTACCCAAATATCAATAAAAATGACTGATGCAAATAAGTCAGTATCACAAAGCGCATCAACAAATCGACATATTGCGCAAAATGAAGCACTCAAATGTGTTCTAAACTTTCATTTAGACATTATCATTAATTTACATGCATAATTGTTTCATATTTTAACCCTCTAAATCATATTTAGCATGAAAAGTGCAACAAAATGTTCTGATAATACCGTTTCATGGCTCTAAAGCAAAGCCAAAAGAGTGTTAAGTGTATTTTTTAAAAGGAAAATTCTGAAATCAAAGTTTTCACTGGTACATGAACGCACCGTGAGCCAGGAGAACGCAGGGACTGACGTCGCAGCACGGGCGTGGACCGCGGCGGCGGGTGCATCGTGGAAAGTAGGTGGCACTGGAAGGCAGCTTGGGTAATGATGGGGGAAGGAGATGGGGATGAAAGGCGTGTTGGGTAATTTAGTTTTTAGCTCAGTCTGGTACTTGGTCTGAAGCAGGAGAACGTGGCTGAGCCGTAGGGGTCTAAACAGTTGGATAAATGGCCGTGAACGCACCCTAAAGCACCCACTTCTTTGTGTCCAAGAAGACAGACACTAGATGTCCCTCTTTTCTTGTGTTTATACTCTCAACTGTACTTGTTTGTCTGCTGAGATGTTAATGAATCAGCTTTTAACTGATTAGGAACCCACAGTGGTTGTGTGGCTTATTGATTATGGTCATATTGATGGTGTGTGTAGGAGGGTTTCTGCTTTAGAAAAACGTCAAAAATACATTTTTTTTTCTATTAAAGGAAGGGAATAATAACAGTAATTCTTTGTTTGTAGATTCAGATACAGAAAAACTATTATTTGTCCCCAGGGGTCAATTAAAAAGGCACATATGGCAGGTAGTGTATGTAGTGCTATTTTATTCTACTTGCTATATTCTAAGTTATTCTTATTATTTTGTCCATCCCTTTATAAGTGAACACTCAGACTTACAATCCTCCCAGCTCCCAAATTGTTAAACTGTCCTGCAATAAAACTGTATGCTTCTCTTCATGTGTGTAGTCACTGGGAGGTGTAAGAAAACTTTTTTTGCGAGGCCCAGCGCTGTGTCAAAGTAATTGCCTCTGTGGATGTTTGTAGCTCCAGCTTGGGAGGTATTTCCTGATTGGTTGCTGAGAGCAGTATGGGTCAGTGTGGAAGCCCACGTACAAGCCTGGTCATTCAGTGGCTGCGAACAGTGCTTGGTTTTCATCTCACTTACATGTGGAGGCTCGGAGGCGACTGGACCTGTAGCGACTCTGGGTTGCTATGGCCGGGTCACTGATACTGCTTAATTGTGTACATGTCGTGTTCATTTTTCTCCTGCTACAAGGTGAGTTTTATGGCTTGTTTTATTATTTTTTATACTTTTACCTGAAAACAGAGTCATCTCATATGGCATGACAGTAGATGTGCTATTGCTGATGTTATAGAGGCTTTTTTGTCAGTGCATGTGGGATTATTTGCTTAAAACTCAAACTTCTGTTTAGTAGGTGATTGCCTTCAGGTGGAACAAAATCTCTGTGATTCAAGTTGTGCTGGTGAGAATTGTGTTTCACCTCAGTTTTGATGCAAGTACATCCATTATCCATGCAGGTAGCAATTTAAATTAACATTAATTGAGTATTATTTTTGCATCAATAGGATTTCTTACCTCTGATTTGCCCTATCAGAATGGAGTGAGGTACACTTATAGGTATAGTACGACTATTACCACCACTCTCCATGGCTCCAGTGCTGGCAGGAATGGACTGGCTTTGGACTGTGTGGTTGACATTGACGTGGTGTCCAACTGTCACCTGATGATGCAGGTCGGCTTTATTATAACTACTTGTAAAATACTGTAAAAATCATATAAAATTGTTGTTTCATGAGCGTGCTTGTCCAACAGATCAGGAATCCACAGATAAAGCGGCTTTCCCCTCAAAAGGAGCATTCTGTGCAGCGTTTAAAAAGCTTGAGGTAACACCATCCAGTCTAGGTTTCATACAGTTTAATAGAGGTGAATGAGTGAATGACTGCACTATTTATTGTATTCTGATCTGCTGTTTTGCATCTGTTCTCTGTTTGCGGTATCGCAGATCATTTTGGAATGCTACAACTGTTTTTCCTATGAATGTGATACTCTGCTCAGATGCTCCACTTGTCTGTGTTCTCTGGTCTTGGAGGGCTCATCTGGTGTTTTTGTTTCCCAGGGAGGCGCTGGAGAGAACGCGCCTCAAGGTCTCCCTCCGAGGGGGAAAGGTCACGGCCCTCTGTTTCCAGGAGGGGGAGCAGGTGTGGGCTCTCAACATAAAAAGGGCTCTACTGAGTATGCTCCAGACCTCCACCGTGGCCTCCAAACTGGAATCAGAAAAGGAGGTGCGTTGATGGAGATTCTATTTAGTACGTGTAGAAGGATGCATGTGAGAATTTGTGAGATAACACATGTTCAGATTGTCTTAGTCTCAGCAACCACTTCTGTTCCAACTAGTATCATTAAATCATGTCAGACTTTAACAGATCCACAGGTTTTTATTAACTGACTTTCTATGCTGCATCTTCCTCAGACGGATGTGTATGGTACCTGCACCAGCAGATATGAAAGGCGAGGACCTCTAATGCTAAAGACCAGAGATCTGAAACAGTGTCAGCAGTCCAGGCTGGCAAACTTCTGGCCTCATTCAGTAGCTTTAACTGAAGACACGGTAAGTTTCGGTCTTAAAAATGTTTTCCAATTCAAAAATGTATTCATTATTTGCAGATGTGGCTCAATACTGAGTACAATGAGGTCATAATTGACTAAGAATAACATACAGATAGCGATTACGTTATGGTTCTATTTCAGTAATTTAGAGCCAGTCATTTAATAATGACTATTTTAGTAATATGTGTAATAGTGATTCAGTATTACTCTAACAGAATTTTGTTACTCGCAATCTGGAGCCTTGAATCCCAATTTCGATTTCATTAAAGGGACCATGACTCCTAACTTATTTCATTATAATATTACACAGTTGCAGGATTTCGTCTCTGCTATTAGATATTACTTGCAGTTTCCTGTTTTATGCCTTCTTGTGTCTGAGTTTAAGAAAAGTGGAAGTTGAAAAGGGGGTAATAGTGTTAGTTGTCGCTTCAGATTTCCACAACACTGAGTCAGCATGTTTCGTACTTTTACAACAAGAGGTTTGTTTCTTGTTTTTTGCTAGTCCATACAGTTGGAGCTGCACTGTGTTCAGCGTCATGGATCCACAGTGATGGAGGAAGTTAACTGCACTGAAACTGTGTCTATGGCAACAGGGTCTGTCACTACAGGGCTGGTCAAGACCCAAACGGTATCAACACTTCTCCTGCTCAGAGCCCAGCCAGGGAATCCTTTCAGAGCAGGTTGAGAAACACTTGAACACCCCGGCAGCTCCACTCTTTAGCCTCTTTAGCCTCTTTAGCTGACATGGACCCTGATCCATTCTCTGCTCCTGCAGATTCCATAGATACTGGTGTGCTGACTGACCTGCAGTTCGAGGATGAAGGACCAGGAAAATCCAGACCATCAACACCACAGAAAGCCAGTCAGACTGTCAGGATGTTATGTAGCCTCACCTCAGAACCACAACTGGTAGGCCACAAATGCAGCAGGTCCTGGATCTGCTTTTAAATGTGTTTATCTGTAAGGATTTTCTTTTTTAGTTCACCTGCCATACACTTCAGGTGCTCCATTCAGTAATGAATATGAATAACTTGCATATTCTTCCAAACCACTGATGTTGTGTTTGTATTTAGAAATCAAGGCTTGACCTCCCCTGAGGCTTTTCTGTGTGTGAGCCAATGATTTTAATTCCTCCCTCACAGAGGAGGTTAGTCACATCCAATCTGGCAGCCTTCATCGTAGTCTGTTTACACAGGAGGTGTTTCAAAGGCTCCATCAGACTGAGAGCCTCTGATATTTTACTGACATGGGGATCAAGTGATGGATTTGATGAAAAATTGTGTTCACAGATCTTTAGGACTTGATTAGTTCTTGTTGAGCAGGAATAGTTATGAAAAAGTGGAGAGTAATGTGCATTCACTGTATGATACAACAACAAAAGTTCACATATGTGTTTGGATTTTATCTGCTCAAAGGTGTCACAAGAGTTCCTTCAACTGGTGTTCCAGCTAAAAGATCTGAGTCTATCTCAACTTAAAACACTTTGGCAAGAAGCTTCTTTCAAGTGCCGCAATGATTGGTCAGTATTTTATATTTTATTGTCTTTTTTTATTCCTTCAGTTGTTTTTTAAATTAATCTCCAACATGACTGTTACACATTTCCACTCTGCGTTATAGCAAATGTGATATGTCGTGTCTTCTTATCAGTAAATTGGATTAAAGCTGAAAGGGTGCTTGTTTGTGGGTTATGATAAGAAAAATACACAGCCCCTGGGCATCTCACCAAAGAATAAAAAGACTGTGTGGGAAGTAGCCAACTTCATCCAAAATATCCAAAGCATGCAGAGCAGGACAGTCGCCTCCTTAATTTCATCCACCAAGATTAGAACAAATATGATTTTAACAAAGTGGATATTCTGACTTGCAAACACAGTTGTATATACATTATATGATATGCTTGTGTGACAAACATATCTAATGTATTTTCAGATTCAATTCAAGTCTTACTGGTGCAAGTAAAAGTCCTGACATTATTAAAGGAAAACACAGAAGACTGATGCCACTCAATGTGTGTACAGTAAATTTGAAGCTACAGCTTTTTAGCTCAACTTGCTATTCAGACTGATAATAGATAACCAGTTGTAGAAATTGTTTAAAAAGCAACCAGCAGCAGCTCCAGCTAAGAAATGGTTTGGAGCCAAAGTACTAGTAGAACTACAATTAAATGTACACTTCAAATATACAAGATAAAAACATGGTAGGTAGCATTAGCTTTAGGTGCTACTAAGTTATTGTTTCAGCTTTACAGGAAATACCTCTGTGTTTCCAGTCTTTATTCCAAACTAAATTGCATTTTCACATAAAGTTTGGTATTTTTTTTAAAAAGTGAACAAAAATCCAAAGACCTTGTAGCACAGTGTATGCTATGACCATGTATTGTGCTATAGCTTAGCTTAACATGAAGAAAAAGGCTTGCTAAGATATAAAGTGCAATTTTTACACCTTGTTTTTCCTTTGTAACTTCATTGGTTGAGATATAATGTGTTACATCTTTAGCTTTCATGGAGCTAGGTGCAATTTTTGCATTTAGGCAGAGCCACATTAGCTGTTCTCTGTTTTCGTCTTTGTGCTAAGCTAAACTAGGCTAACGTTCTGCCGGCTATAGCTTCAATATTTACTGTAAAGACATGGAAATGGTATTAATATCCTTATCTACTTATCAGCACAAAGGCAAAAACAGCTTATATCTGTCAATGTCTAACAATTTGGTTAATATTAGAATTATAGTTACTTTTGTGCTGTTTAGCAAATTAAATGCCCTCTGTAATAAATATCTACACTCAATACAGCAGGCTAGTTAGTGGACTCTGCTCTAAAATGCACCATTGCTTTACATCAATCAACATTATGCCAACATATTATTATATATATGCTTCAAGTTACAGGTTATGTACAGCAGAGTCTGACACTGATATCAATTAACTGTCTGAACAGGCAGCCGTTGTTGGATGCATTACCAGCATGTGGATCTGAAAACTGCATCATACTGCTGACTGACCTAATTAGGAACAAACAGCTGGAGGAGGAGCAGGCTCATTCTTTCCTCACCACCATCGCCCTCATCCCTCATCCATCCCCACACATCATTGGCTCCATCAATGTAGGAACCGTTGGGTGACACTAAATCTCTCAATGAAGCTCCTGTATTCAGTTATGATCTGTATCTTTCACACTGATGTCTGCTGCTTGTGTTAGGCCTTACTGGAGGTGCCAGAGCTGCAGTCCAAATCCATGCTGGCGGGATCATCTCTTGCCTATCAGTTGTGTCAGAGATGTTCCTGCAGTGAACTTCCTCAGGTCCAGACCTTCATACAGACGCTTGAGAAAACCTTGAAGGAGGGATGTGAAGGAGAAGAACCCTCTCGGGTGACAGAGGTATACCACTAACAAATACTTCAGTAGAAGGCAACTGGACTTCTCTTTTTTTCTTCAAGACATCTCATCTCTCATCCAAAAGGATTTCTCAGTTCTACCTGACTTGTGGAGTATCCCAGGTGTTCATTAACACTGTCAAATCACATGGTTCATGACCTAGTTACAAGCCAAGACTCACATAATTTAAGGTGCAAATTATTATGAAACTGCCTGGTGAAAGACAGCTCAAAATGTTAATGGTGGTGCACATGGCACAATGCAGGAGAGCCTAAACTCAGTAGTCCACTTGGATCTAAAGGAATGGGAAGGACACTCCTTTGAGGACAGCATTGCTCACATTCAGGGTGAAGACGACAGATTTGAGAAAGACAAGGAGAAAGCCAAACTAAAACAGTCATCTCTAAACAGAGGAACCACAACACTACTTATCAGGTATCCTGGAATCACTTCCCAGACAGCCTCATAAACATTCACACCTCGAGGCATGTGAGTCTTGGGTTGTTATTAGGCAGTGAGCCATGAGATTCTGAGGTGAGAATGAGTAAGTACCTGGTACTTCCCACCAGTCAGTTAAAAATGAGAATGTCTCTTGGATAAAAGGTGGAATGTCTTGAAGAAATAAAAACATAAGTCCAGTTGCCTTCTACTGAAGCACCAGGATGACTAAGAATCTACACAAACACACGGTACTGACCTCAAATCTTGGCTTGATGATTAAATGTATGCATCGTATAATGTAAATGCCTATATTGGAAAAGAAATCACATTACTAATGTTCAATTTCCATCTCTTACATTGTCCAACAGCTTTTCTACACGCTGAAATCAGTGGGAAACGCTGGTTTGTCTGCTTCTACATTCATTCCTCTGCTAAATCGCTGCATGCTGGACCACTCAACAGCATTGGAGCTGAGACTCGCTGCCATCCAAGCCTTTAGACGCTTTCCCTGCTCAGCTGATGTGAGCTGATTCTAAAAATAATATTCAAAGTATTAGTGAAATGATAATGTGCAAAAAAAATGGCATTGTTGTTTGCTGGATTTATTGGATTTCTTTAGCTTATTGTTGTCAATACATTAGCCTAAGATGAAAACATGAGATGACTAAATTACATAAAATGTTTGTCAGCCAATCATCATAAGCTGAGGGTCTAAATAACGCAATAATTGATTCATGATGGATTGAGGTGGAGGTGAAGAGGTGAGGAGGTGAGGGAGAATCTAACATCAGTTACTGACAGCAGCTTCCTTCCCTCAGAGGTCTGTGCTGTTGCAGCTGTACGTCTCCTCCCAGGAGGATACTGAGGTCAGAATCGCTGCATACCAGCAGCTCATGCGCTGCCCCGACCAGGACGTGTTTGAAGCGGTGAAGACGACGCTGAGAAACGAGACCTCCAGCCAAGGTCTGATCTAAACCTGTGTGTTTTGTAGGAGAGATGCTCATAGCGGCTTCTGTCAGTGAATATGCTCAATGGTGGCAGCAAAGGGATACTGGAGTGGTAGACAAAGCGACGGATTTCATGAAAAAGGAACATTTGGAAGTCACTACATGTTCGATTATTTAGTATGCAACAGTCCCAGATAGCAAACTATGGGTGAATCAATGTTGAATCTATGTTGAGACCTAACGTAGAAATTATACAGAAAGCGCAAGGTTGATAAAATGTTGAGTCAACGTTTGCTTTTCAACCATAAATCACACTTTACCCAGACAGCAAAAGATGTTAAATCAATGTTGAATTAGGGTTAAGAAGGTTGAATTGTGGTTACGGTTGAAGATTGATGGATGGATCAACGTTGATTCAACAACATTTTGTCAACATTGAAGTTTGTGTTTAAAAGATACCATTGAATCTACACTGTATTTTGATTTAATTAAAATGTTTGACAGGTCAATGTTTAATTAATGTTGAATCTATGTTTGCAAACATGTAATCTATGTAAGCAAACGTTGACTCAACATTTTATCAACCTTGCACTTTCTGTATAATTTCGACGTTAGGTCTCAACATAGATTCAGCATTGATTCACCCATAGTTTGCTATCTGGGGTTGAACCTTCACATTTAACCTGAATCCTGTATTCATGATAAAGAGCTGAGAGATGCATCTAACTTGCTCTGTAGGTTACTTCATCCACCTTCTGAGAATCTTTGAGGTGCAAGTTTGATTTATGTTTATGAATTATAAAGTTGAGATTAATACAGATGACCCATGGCCTCTTTAAATTTAGGGGAAATGACAGACAGATGAGTCTTTTCTTATTCTCTTTATCTCCTTGCAGGTAATGTTCTCTTGTCTTGTTCTGTTTTTCCAGTGGGTTCATTTGTGTGGAGTCATCTCACTAATGTCCTGAGGAGCGAGGATCCTGTGAAGCAGACTCTAATCGAGTCACTGCCTGATGACATTATCAGCAGAGATTTTGAAGCAGAGTTTTTGAAATATTCCTCCTATTCTGACTATACTGTAGCCTCAGGTAAGGATTGTTTAAAATAATTTAGTTTAATGTCTTTATTTGGACAATAATATGCACAATTACAATAAAATGCAGGTAAAATGAAGTATTTTTTATTTACATGAGCAGCCTAGAACCTTTTTTTTCTCTCTCTCCGCTTTATTTGTTTTAGGTATCGGAATCAAAAATGTAGAAACAACTTTGATTTTCTCCCCAAAATCGTTTGTACCAAGATCAGCTTCTGCCAACTTGACTGTGTATTTTCACGGCAGAGCCCACAACCTTTTGGAAGTGAGTTTTATATGCACTGAATTTTTAAAAAATTTTCTATTATTTTTTTTTTAATTAATGTGTACACTTTGTTTCCCAACTCAGGTGGACCTTCATGTTGAAAATGCTGAACCACTTTTCCAGAACCTTTTCAGTCAGCCGGCTGAGAGTGAAGCTGCCGCTCAAAATGGAAAACATGAGGCGACAAGGACAAGAAGAAAAACACATGATGGCCATAAAGGAGAAAGAGAAGTGTGTCTATCCAGCAGGAACTACCTGGACCAGGCCAGAGCGATGGTGAGGGCTCTGTGATTGTCAGACAGTCAGCAGGCTGTTACCTCAGTGGAGTACTGAGGACATCGGGTTTAACATTATCACAGGCATTTGTGATAAGAGCAGACAAAGACCAGGGTGGTCGTATTTCAAACGTAAAGCTCTCACTACTCACTGTCAGAGCACTGATAAAATACTGATAAAATCAGTTAGCAAGATTCATATGTATTTTCTAAAATGATGTCTTCAAATGATCCTTTTATTTAGCCAGCTATTTAAAATGTAAATACATTTAGTTTACAAAATAAGAGGACAAGAAATAAAAGCAGATTTTAACATCTCAGAAATGTGACCATCAAATGTTTCTGTTTTTTTTTAATGAAATAAGTAATCGATTAATGGCCAAAATAGTTGCCTTTTTTCAGATCTCCAGCTTAAAAAAAACTGTATTGTCAGTGCAAAATGGCAATTGAGTTCTGAGACAAGCTAGATTTATGTAATTTTCTTTTAAGTCAGACAAACATGTGAACCCCTTTGATAACTCTCTGTATTTATCTCACAGATAAAATGAACACAAATGGATTACAACAAATACTTGTCATATTATTAATGCTTCTCAGCATTTATATTTATGTACTACACTCAGTCTGTTGCTCAGAAATATTTTGTAATTCATTAGATATTGCAAAATAGCACAATATAAAGATAAGAACAGACTTTTCAGAGATTTCTTACTATGAAAGGAGAATCACATTCACTGCCAGTCAGTCTGTGCCACATTTTTTTTGTTCTATTTTTTTTTTTTTTTCAGTTGTTTGGAAGAAAGAAAACGGAGAATGAGCCCAAGTGTTGGGTTGGCGTGAAGGTATTTGGGAACGAGCTCAGCGTGTTTACGTGCGAAGATCTCTACAATCAAATGAACCACGTGTCACTGAGCGCAGCCGGGCTGGCTGTGAAACTGCTCAAGGTATGACTGCGGTTTCTAACGCAGGTTGTTTCAGTTTCTCGCTCTGACTCTGGCCTCTCTGTCGGTTTAGCCTCTTTCATCCCCCTGACGCTGCCTTCCTTCCTCTTCCAGGGTCAGGAGGTTCAGCTGAACCACAGGGCCGTGCTGATGACTGAGGAGTTGCTGTTACCGTCTCTGTCTGGTGTTCCCGTCAAACTGGCCATCAACATGACCTCCCTGCTTTCACTGCGTCTGAAGGGCAACGTCAGCTACAGGGACACGTCTCACTTCTCCCTCAACGGATACATCAAACCCAAGTACATCCATGTCAACCAAATCTAACAGGGGCTGCGACTTACGTTTTTCCGGCCTTGTTGGTGTATGAGCCGAGTGTAAACGGTGTCTTTGTCCTCAGTGCCTATGTGGGGCTGTCGGCCAGGATGGGGGTGGACAGTGCTCTGGGTCAGGCTGCAGTGGAGTGGGTCGCTGAGCTGAAGAGCTCCACCAGTCTGGATGGCAGCGTTCAGCTTCAGGAGGGTCGAGATGTCCGGGTCGCACTAAACACACCAGAGGACCTAATGGACGTCGTCTCGCTGAGGTGCTTCATCTCCAGACGTGTCTAAATAAGTCATCTGTGGCAGTGAATGTGTCTGGCGCTTTGGTTTAGTCAAAGTCATTATTAGAATGTAGAGGCTGTTTAAAGAGATGGATTAATTCAAAAACCTGAAGACTAAAAGAAGGACAAGGAAACAAGGGGAAATGACAGACAGATGAATTCTTTCTTATTCTATTTATCTCCTTGCAGATAATTTTCTCTTGTCTTGCTCTGTTTTCCAGATGTTGCACCATTTTTTTGCATCCTTCTGGACGGGTTTATGTCATTTAGGAACATATTTGTCATTTTGAAAATGTTAAATCCCAAGTCATTGTTCTTTTTTTTTTTAGGTTCTATATTGAAGAGGGGCATAGAGACAGTGGGAAGGATAGCAAGGAAAGATAGAGAGGTGTGAGGGTGTCTGTCTGTCTGTCTGTCTGTCTGTCTGTCTGTCTGTCTGTCTGTCTGTCTGTCTGTCTGTCTGTCTGTCTGTCTGTCTGTCTGTCTGTCTGTCTGTCTGTCTGTCTGTCTGTCTTACTAATTCAATAATGAGATTCGTGGAATGTAAGCGTCACCTCCACACCTCGTAGGAGCAAGCAGTGTCAACAAAAGCACTTTTAGAATTTAAAATAAAGGTTCATTCAGACCTTCTGACCTCATATCATTTGCCATTTTGACGGAGCGACTAAAGCGAACAGATGAGAGACGGAGTGCATTAAACTCCTTTAAGAATGAATTTGAAAGCCATTGTCCACGCCGCCTCTTTGTGAATGTTAGACTGTTATCGTTGGATATATTACAATGCAGGTTTGGCCAATAAGTGGTTAAAATAATGGAAAAAAACGATAACGAAACGGCTCAAATGATTGTTTGAACAGGGGCCACAAGCCTTCACCAAAGCTGCAAAAGTCTTTTTCAGTTTTATATTATTCTTCATTTAGATTTCCTGGCTGAGTGTTTAAGGGTATGCATCTTCACAGAATTTGAAAGAATCCAGAAAATATGAATATGTAAGAAGCTGAAATCACAGAATTTTCTGTGTTTTTTCCTTTAACTTGAATCGATTCAAAATGTTGCTGATTATTTTCACTGATTGATTAATCAATTACTGTAGCTCTGTTCTTGGTTGGAGTCTAAATATTGTAAATATTCAAAATATTTGTAATTGCATTACAGGAAATAATTTCTTTAAAAATGTTGTGTTCTAGCTCTAGAGTATTTCAGCTCAGTGGAGACCACAAAGAGGAGATAAAGGGCCCAAAAAGTCGAGTCCAAAAGACCAGCTGTACACCAAAAACCTGTGAGTCCTGACACACTGTGATGGTATTATTATTTGCATGATGAAACCAATTTATAATGAATCATCTCCAGCAGATTGTAGTTGACTGTTGCTTCTGCTGATCACTTTGGACTTCACTTACATGCATACTTAGATACACGCACACACTTTCTACACCTCGTGCACATTTTTTTGCATAAGTTCCCATGCTTCTTACTGGTTTACTTTTGTTCTTTGTTATGTTTATTATGTCTATTTGTGTCTGTAGTTTACATCTTGGTCAGGTCATGTTTTCAAATGAGTCTTTGCTGCAACTATTTTTGGTAAAAATGTTTTAAAGGTCACATATTGTGCCCCTTTTCAGCAAATTAATCGACACTTAATATGCGCCCACAGCGTGTCGTTCTTAATGCACAATAGAAGCAAGTGTCTTCATATATTAACAGCTTTAATTTACGCTTGTTTAAATATATCACAACCACAAAACACAACAAAAAAAGTTTTTTTCTCATATGGGACCTTTAAAAAAAGCTAAAAATTGTTCACCGTCATCATTAACACTTCAAACCCTGTGTCCTATCCCTTTTGTCACTTGATTAAATGATTTACGTAGAAGGAACCCATTGGGCAAACACAAATTTCTTATAAATCAAAACTTGGCATGAACATGAATCATTTTAGGAGTAAATATTAGATTAGATATTACATTTCTAACTCTGTATCTGAAAAACTGTGACTCCTGTGTTTGATCATTTCACTCCAACAAACCTTTTTGCTGCATTGTTGTTATGAGCTGAGCAGGTGGAGAGAAGTGCGATCCTACAAGTGTGTGTTTGAGCACATGTTTGGGTGTAACTAGATAGAGAGGATTGAAAAAGTATAATTCAGAAAGTACATTCTACCATTTCTTATCCTCCTGTCTGGCACAAAATCACGACTGTTATCCTGTACTGAGGTATTTATCTGAAGCAGTCCAAGTCAGCTGCTAGTGTTTGATTCCCTGACTGACTATAATAAAAAATTACTGACCAGATATTGATCTCTACCTCCTTGCAGGGTCCAAGATGGTTGGTTGGCAACTCTGCTCCAACGGATCTTACCCATCACCCACCACCGGTCTTACTTTCCCCCCTCCAGGACCAGTCCATCTCTCCCTCAGGCTGCTGAAGCTGGACAGAGGCCTCCACTACTATCTGCTGGAGGCTGCTTACTCACTGCATCATCAGGTAGAAGAAAATATCAAGATGCACCAGTGAACGTCCAATGAGTTGATGTATTATTTGCTTCAAAAGGACCCTGTGTTTTTGCCTCTGTAAGATCCCTGTGGCTATAATAAGATGTAAATGCTGGTTAAATGCTGATTTCTTCATTTAGTCTTACAGTGGCTGTTAAATCTTGTGTTTCAGAGAGGAAACTGGCTTCCCAGAGAGGCCTCCATCCACCTCCTATTGGCCACTCCTCAGTCCTCCATCCCCAGGGACGTGTCTCTAGATCTGGCCTTCAACCCTCACAGATTTCTGCTGAGGGTAAACCATCCTCTGAAAACCATCCACATACAAGGTCGGTCCCAGAGGAACACTCTGAACAAGGTTCTATCTTTCGACAGGATGTGATGCAGAAAATTGTTGTGTTGTTTTATTCAGGACAACTTGAACAAGAGAGGAACACCAAGTCAGGGAAGCTGGAGCTCTCCATAGACGGTGTTCGGTATTATGTCATGGTAAGTGTGGAGTCTTCCGTAACCTTTTTTTAATCATTTGAAATCATTTCAAGGTTTTAAATTACATTAATTCTGTTTTCCATGCCAGGGTTTGGTTGACACGCAGACCCTCCTGTCAGAGCAGAGGACACGCTACCACGCTGAAGCCAAGATGGCGGCTGATGCACATCCCATGATCCTCTCTGCTAATGTGACTCGTGGACTTGGCAGGAAGACCAGCTTTTCTGCTACGGTGAAGAACGTGTTCAGAGAAACTGCATCACTGTCTGGTATCTACCTTTATTTTACTTTTTAAAGTGTGTCTACAGACTGTAGTTTTACACTCAGTAGGCAACAGTAGTTTGGTGATTTTTTTCCTTCAGTGGCTCTGGAGCGCCGGCGGGACTCCAGCAGCAGACAGTACTCTGTGGAGGCAGAGCTGCTGTTACCTGGCGTGGTCGGCAGCAGGATGCTGGGCCTGATGGAGCAGAGGGGTTCGCTGTGGAGCTCCGTTCTCAGGCTCAAATATGGGCTGGGAGGTGAGTTAAGGGAAAACATCTACAAAAGTATTGGAACAGTTAGATCAGTTCCTTTACTTTTGACAAGACAAGAGATCAACATTTCAGCTTTTATTTCCAGGTATTTACTGGGTCTGATACACAACTTAGAAGATATCATTATTGAAAATAAAACACCTTATTTTTAGGTGAATAAAAGTATTGGAACAGATAGACTTAAAACAGATTAAAGTGAATAAGACTTAATATTTAGTTGCAATAACGGCATCAAGCCTGTGACCCACTGACATCACTAAGCTTTTGCGTTCTTCTTTATGATGCTTTCAGTTGTTTGTTTTGGAGGGTTATTCCCTTCAGTCTCCTCTTTAGCAGGTAAAATGCAGCTCTATAGGGTTGAAGTTTGGAGACTTTGTCAGTCTAAAACCTTCCACTCCCTGCCTTTGGTGAACTCCTTTGTTGTTTTGGCAGTGTGTTTTGGGTCATTATCTTGCTGCACAATCAGTTTAGTTGCATGTTTCTTTAAATTGGCAGACAAAATGTTTCTGTAGACTTCTGAGTTAATTTTGCTGCTGTAATCATGTTTTACATCATCAATGAAGATTAATGAGTTCGTCCCAGAAGAAGCCATGCAAGCCCAAGTCATGATCTTAGCTCCACTGTGTTTCAGACGAGCTTGTATGTTTGGGATCATGATCCTATCTTTCTCCAAACTTTAGCCTTTCCATAACTTTGGTAAAGGTTCATCTATGTCTCATCAGTTCATAAAACTTTGTCCCAGAATTTTTGATTCTCATCTCTGTACTTTTTGGCCTACTCTGCTTGCTAATGAGTGGTTTGCATCTTCTGGTGTAGCCTTTAGTTCATGAAGCCTTCTGTGAACAGTAGATTGTGATACCTTCACTCCTGCTCTCTGGAGGTTATTGCTGATCTCACAAACAGTTGTTTTAGGATCTTTCTTTGCAGCTCTCACAACATTTTTGTCATCCACTGCTGCTGTTTTCCTTCGTCTACTCGTTTGACATCTGTTACTTCGTACACCAGTGGTTTCTTTCTTCTTCAGAACATTCCAAATGGTTGTACTGTTCTATGACCAATGTTTGTGCAATGGCTCTGATTGATTTTCCATCTTCTTTCAGCTTCACAATTGCTTGTTTTTCACCCATAGACAGCTCTCTGGTTTTCATGCTGGTTACATGTCTAACCATAGATGCAGTCTGCACAGGCAAGACCCAAATCTGAAACCGAACGTAGACATTGAGCGCTATTTATTGTTCGAATAACTCAATAACACACCTGTCAGTCACATGTGTCAATACTTCTGCTCACATGAAAAATGGATGGGTTTACAAAAGGTGCTGTCTTCTAAGTTGTGTATCAGACCCAGGTGTAAATACCTGGAAATAAACGCTGAAATGTTGATCTCTTGTCTCATATTCATTGTTTGACGTCAAACCCAAATGTTTTTAGGCTGCAGCAAAAATAAAGTAACTGATCCAGTATCTTTGGAGGGGAGTGTAGTTTGAACTTCTGATGCTATAGGAATGACTCATTTCCTTTTTTAGAATTTCTTCTACAAAACAGAAACTTAACCTTTTCAGTGGTATCCCCAGAACTTTCTCAGAAGAATTGCCAGATGGGGCCACTGAAATCTTGGGGTGACACACCGAAACCAAAAGCCATAACTGAGTTTCAGATTTTTTACTGTTTCAGTGCAGGGATTTCCTGGATGCCACGTCAATATGAGAATTCAGAAGTTGAATACCTGGTTTCATTTTTACAGTTAAATGGTGTAGTGTTTCTCAAAAGCATGTCTGTTTAAAGCAGGCTGATTTCTTGACCTTCAGGTTTTGCCAATCTCAACTTTCTAAATAAAATGGCATGCTGCTCATCCAAACAGCTTCATACAGAATCTGCTTGTTAGATAAAAAATGCCTGACCTCAAATTCAAAAGAGCCCACTGTATGCCATAGCAACCATTTGAATTTATTGGAAAATGTTTTTACTGAAGTGATTCACTTAAAACTTCACTTTACTTCATCATGTCCGATTAAGATAATCACGGGTAAATGTATTTTTCCATCAGTGTAGGAAAAGAAATGTCATTGAAAAGATTTGCACACTGTAACTGTAGTCTGTTATGTAAACACAAGATATAAAATGTGTTGGATGTCGAAAATTGATTCACAAAAGTCTCCGGAATGCTTTCATAACTGTTTATCCAAATGACTTCAACTCGGCACGGCGCTTCCTTAGATCACCTGTCATACACAAGACAAATTGTCGAGATATGTGAAGAACACACACACACACACACACACACACACACACACACACACACACACACACACACACACACACACACACACACACACACACACACACACACACACACACACTGTATGTCGTTATCTAATATGAGTAGAATATTATACACAGGGCAAACCGTACTCTGTTAAAGTTACATATTTCCTGTTTATTGTGACATTGTGACACATTTTAGAAACCACAACAACCTCATATCTACTTTCAACCAAAGTAAGTCCACCTATTGTCTATCCTACAGTTAATTTACAGCATGACATGTGTAACACGGCGTTTAAAGTCTTGCTAATTGGAGATGTAGCCATTCGTCTTTTCAAAATAAAAATCCTTTCACCCCTTTTAAACATCAAGCTAAATGCATATGGGCCTCAATGTATGGTATGTTGCAAGTTTCACAGTAAATTCACAACAAAACTGGCTAAATGGATTGGAAAAATGCATTTTATTGCTTTTGCAGATAAACTGTCCCTTAAAGTTGTAGTTGTGAGATGTTTCTCTTTTACTTTGTGGTAAAAGAAGATTACAAAGGCATCGGTTAAAGCTTTATTCAACAAGATCTTCTCATTTGCCTGTAGCTAAATGGAGTAGCATTATCAAAATGCATCACAGCCTCTATAATTGAGACTTTTTCTCTATTTATTCAGTTGAAACTGGATGAGTAGCACAGACACTTTTCTGCTAAAGGATGAGAACAATCAAATCACAAGAAGAAAATGCAAACCTTCTTTCCACCTAAAGCTTATGATATTAAATCTTTTTATCTTCTTGTTCTTTTGGTGTTGTTTGGTTTAGAACTGCTGAAATCCCTTTTATGAAGGGACTTCTATATGGATTTTAGTAATAAATGTCACAACAAATCAAACATCACCTCTTTCTGCTGCTTAGTACCACCAACATGCAAGGGAGCTTTCTGCAGCTCAGAAGAAATGGAAGTTTCTCAGCAGATCTCATCAGCGAGAGATGTACCGCATGTAGTCAACTAATATTTCATCTTTTTATGTTATATTTTTCCCTCCTCACAGGTGATGCCCGACAGCTGCGACAGGAGTGCTATACGTCTCAGAGACTGAGGAGTGAAAGGGACTCAAACCACACTTACATCATGAGAGCTGATCATGAATTCTACTGCTCCAACACGGCTCCCATCAACCACAAGGTGACTGCAGATAGCATATTTCTTGTAAACCGGATATTTTTGTGCAGCCAGTTATTCCCAGAGACTTGGAGCTGAGCAGCACAAGCAGGTTTTACTATGATTGAAGGTGTTGTGGTTTGTCTGTGCTGTGCGTCCTTTTCAGATCCACCTCAGGCATGAAGAAAGCTCCAGACACATTAAATCAGCTCTGGACATGAGTTACGGCAAACACTGGGACGAGATAAACAACAAACACACAGTTCTCCTGAGCCAGTCCTTCAAAAACCAGTCCACACAAAATCACACCAGCTACACTCTAGAGGTAAACCTACTGTGATTTATGCTGGTCTGTCAGTTCTGGATCAAATTTATGAGACCAATAAGATTCCAAACCAACATATGCTGTTCATGTACAGACATTTTGATCACATTTTTATTTTATTTTTCTAGCAATATATGAATATTTTTTATGTTCCAAAATAATAGTGTCCCTGTTTTGTTTTTTCAGTTCAACCTCCAGGTACCTGAGAAATATTTAAACTACAGGACTCAGCTTCTGCACTCCCACCTGACTCAGTTTGGGTCTGAGAGCAGCACGCACTTAAAAATCAACTACAACAACCTGATGCCGCTGGTGGCTGGATTACACTGGAAGAGCCCTCCGAAAGATGCCCTGCAGAAGAAATGGGAAGGTAAGAAGGAATGTTTTACTGAGATTTTACTGTATCAAATTCCAAAAGTTTCAAGACACACTGTCTAACTTGCAAAATCACATTTTTCATGATGTCTTGGTGCTGGACCGTCATCAGGAGGCATAATTAAAAAGGAAAAGCTGTAACTCTGCAACCAGGCAACATTCCCCTACATACAATAGAAAGACATGAATTGTGAAAGGTCAACAATGATAATATAAATCCCCCAGAAGGTAATGATACCATTGTGTTTCTGGAGAATGAAATGGGAGCACATCACTCCAGTTTCAGCCACACTCTTCTTGCTTCCTGTCTGCTTCAGAATTGTTTTTAAGATTCTGTTGCATGTTTTAAAGGTGTTAAATGGGTTGGCACCTTCTTATTTATCTGAGCTTTTACATGTCCATGCTCCAGTTTTAGCACTGAGGTCGACCAGTCAGATGGTCCTTAGTCCCCCTGTTGTCCTCATTTACAAGCACCAAAAAAATTGTTTCCTTGTCCGAAAAAAAAAATCTAAAAATTCAGCAAAAAAATTCCCCAAATTCCTGAAAATTTGCAAAACCTTCAGTCAGAAAATACCAATAATTCCTTAAAAATTTCCCTTAAAAATTCTATTTTTACGAAATCCCCCAAATTTGACAAGAAAATTCCTGTAAATATTTTCAAAAAATGAGTAAAAATCTTCCAAAAAAATCCCCAAAATATCTAAAGTGATTACATATACATCAGTAAAACTTCTAATATTTTCTTTAAGAACATTCACATAAAAATCATGTGAACTGATTTTTATGTGAATGTTCTTAAGAAACATTTTTAACATTTCTTTTTTTTTTCACCAAAAAATGTTCAAAGATTTCCCAAAAATGTTGAAAATGTGGACATCAGACGTTTCACTGTGAATATATTTATTTTTTTCACATTTTAAACTTTAAAACAGGTCAATTTTGACCCACAGGGACAACTTGAGGGTTACATTCCCCAGATTCAGACTCAGAAATGGAGGTGACTGAGCCTTTTCTGTGGCTGCACCCAGTCTGTTGAAATCATGGTCGCTGCCTGAGGTCACATGTTTAATCGCACAGAAGTCAACTTTACATATATATGACACATTTCAAAACAACCAAAGTTGACCAAAGTGATTTACAAGCTCAAAATAGAAACAAAAATATTACATGGGATGAAAATATACAGCACAAGACAAATGATGGCATATATGAAGGTGTCACAGCTCAAATTCAATTAAAAGCAAGAGAGTGCAAGTAAGTCTTCAGTAGGCACTTGAAGGTATCAAGAGACCACGCATTCATATTTCTGCGACTATATAAGCAACTTTTGTAAAACATTTGTGATTCCTACTTTCTTCTTCTTCTTTTTGCAAGTTAGACAGTGTGCTGGAGTATTTTAAAGCCTCTGTACATGCTTATCCCTCTTCTATGCTCCTGTTTTAAGACATAGATGTGCAAAGAGTTCCTTTGTCTTAAACCACAGCTGTTTCAAATCCCCACAGTCAACTAACATTATGAAATGTTTAACATGTTTAATGTTTTCTTTGCATAAACCATCTAAAGTCTGAGGTTGGAACACCCATTTCTCCTTCCTTGTTATCTGTCCAGGCTCATTTAACATGGACACACCGTGGCTGCACATTTACACCGCCCACAAGCTGAACCAGCTCCTGCGCCACACACTCCAGATCACCTCAGAGCTGACTGCCAGCAAGTGGTTGACCATCCGTAACCTCGTCCTGGAGGGTTTCTACAGGGACAGGGGCAGAGAGAGGGAGGTCCGTCTGGAGCTCTACACACCAGCTGCCACCTACGTCCAAGTAAGGAGAGGAGCGTCTGTTCTGTCTGAACAGTCAAAACACCATCATTTAGTTTGCACTCATGCGTGTCTTCATTATTGGAACAGTATATAGATGCACTCAGGTTGACTGCAAAATAAACAACGCGTAGAAATTCAATTTTAGGGTAAATATTGATGAAGATAATACCAATAATGTGACATATTTGTGTAAGAAAATTGCACTTTTACAGATATCTGCTGTCTGACCATGTCTTCTCCAGGTCGGGGTGTGGGGTGTGGTGGGGAAACGCAATCTAAAGGCCTCTGGCTCCTTGAGCTCATTGTGGACTCATCCTCTGAGAGCAGACGTCTCTCTGGAGGCCTCTAAACTCAGCCACACCCTGCACATGGCCTCCACCTACGGCAAGCACAATGTCAGCTTTGCCGCTGCCCTGAACATTGCTGATAAGGTGGGTGGACACACTGGTGCATCTGTGGACTGGACGTGTCAAATACTGATTTCATTGTAGAGTGAAGTTGTCTGTCTTTTGTTGTTTGTAAAATGTTTGATGTCCTGACGAGTCGTGGCTGATGTTACAGAGTTTGAAAAAGAGGCAAGTGACCGTGAAGATGACCCTGTCAAAGCCGAAGAGTCCATCCACTGACCTGGAGTTTGAGGGAGCGGTGGAGGAGCTGAGGAGGGACAAGAAGATGTATCAGAAGACTGCAATGCTCCAGCTTCGGTCTGTAATCTGGTTACTGGACATAAATCTGTTGGTGTATTTTCGCTCTGTTTGAGATTTGTGACTTTAACAGCAGCCCTCTCGCACAGACAGCCCTTTCAGAGCTTCCCTCAGACTCTTCTCCTGAGGGAGACCTTCACCGTCGACCTCCTGAAAGGTCTTTATATCCTGGAGTCTAAAGCTGGTTTCCATGGCAACAGAGAGGTCATCCATACCCTGACTCTGGGCTACCAACCACCAAGCCCTTTTGTGAGTCGACTGCAAGTCAATTCATTAGCTCCTTACTTAAGGGAAACTGGGGGAATCATTAATGGCTGTGGTCAGTGATTTTCATTTTTAGATATGATCTTTTTGTTTAGGTTTGCTCCTCACTGACTCATCCCTTCAGCTCTGATACTGTTCCATCAGACTCCGAGATCTGTGTGACTGTTACCAGCAACCAGGTAAACTGTCTTTAAAGTCAAAACTCTGACATTAATTTCAAATGACCTAAAAATGAATGAAAACCAAACATTTTAGTGAGTCCATTGCAAATGTTGTGCATGTTAGTTTCAGACTCATTAGTCTTTTAGCTCTTGAATTGCAATAAAATAAACAGAGATCAGCCACAACGATAATACCACTTACAGCTTGAAGAACATTGATCATCTCATGACGATCACATCTGTCAAATGGAGGGATATTTTAGGCAGCGATTGATCAGTCAGTTCTTGATGATGATGTGCTGAGAGGATCTGAGCAGTTTTAACAAAGACTACATTGTGACAACCTGTGAGTGGGAGAGAGAGTTGTGGGCACCCAGGGTTCACTAATGTCTTAGAGAAGGATGGTCCAGTCCACAGAAAAGCTACTGCAGCACACAGAAGTAAAAACCTTAATACTGACTGAGATGGAAAAGTGTATATGAGGCTGTGAAGCTGCAGACTGGTCAGAGTGTCTATGATGACTCCTGTCTGCTGCCCAAACTACCTACAGCGCACACCTGAGCATCAGAACTGGACCATGGTGCAGTGGAAGAAGGTGGCCTGGGCTGATGAATCACATTTTCTTTTCCATCGTGTGTGTGTGCCGTTTATCTAGAAGAGAAGGCAGCAGGATGCACTGTAAGAAAAAAACCAACAGCTGAAGCCAGTGTGATGCTCTGGGAAATCTTCTGTAGGGAAATGTTGGGTCCTGCATTTAAGTGGATGCTATTTCAACTCATACAACCCACCTGCCTAAACATTGTTGCAGAGCCCATCCACCCCTTCATGGCAGTGGTATTCCCTGATAGCTGAGGCCTTTTTTGGTTCAGGAATGGTTGGAGGATCATGACAGAGAGTTTAAGGTGCTGACTTCACCTCTAATCCTAGTATGATCGAACATCTGTAGGATTTACTGAAGAAACAAGTTGGATCCATGGAGGCCCCACCTCGTAACTTCCAGGACTTAAAGGATCTGCTCCTAAACATCTTGGTGCCTCATACTATAGGACACCTTCAGAGGTCTTGTAGAGTTCACGCCTCAACAGGGAACCTACACAATATTCAGCAGGCGGTTTTAATGTTGTGGCTGATCTCGGTATATGCAAATTAAACTGAGTTTCATGATGATTTAATGTCAGAGTCATCATAAATCTGAAGTACTTGCCCAACAATACACTCCCAATCAAAGTGGTAGAAAATAGATTTAATTTGCCTACTGTAAGTGGATGTGAGGAACATGTATGTATTAAATATGTGCTCTCTCTATGACACTCTTCAGACCCACAAAGATGTCCGAGGGAGGTTGCGAGTTGGGAGCAAAGAGAGACTAACTTTCTTTGGCCAAGTTCAGCTGAATCCTTTGCATTCAAGTCACCAAGCAATAAAAGTTAAAGCCAACTTCCTCCATCAGCTCCAGGTAAACAAGCCTCCCTACTCAGAGGAATGTTTAAATGACATCTGGTGAACTGTTTTTTTTGTGTGATTTGCTGATATGCATGATGCACTGAATGGTGACGGCAGTCAGCAGTGTAATAAGTGATGTAAGTCCACCTCCAGCACTGTGCAGTGTAGTTTACAGTAGAATAGGCCAAACTTGTGACCAGTTCATCTGTTCTTGCTGTTACAGCTGCAGCTCCCCTCCTCTGCTATAATGGAGGGAGATGTATGTTGGACTCCTAAAAACAACAATGACTTTCATTATCAGGCCAGAGGGAAACTGAGAGTGGAGCGACAGGAGTGTAAAGTGAGGAAAACTAACACTTCATGCATTTTAATCAGTGCTCATTTCCAATGAATGTCTAGAATCAAATTGTTGTTTTGTTTTCCAGCTTTCTGTGCAGCTGAACGGAACATCAGGCAGAGTCGGTCTGTCTTCATCTCTCAGTCACCCCTTCAAATCAAAGCTTCCCAAAACGTTAGAGGTGGGTTCACTGTTTCAATTTGTGTTCAAAACAGAAAGTTTTTAAAGTCTCACAACAAATTCAGGTTATATAAAACAGTGTAGATATTCTGTCATTTGGCATTTTGTAACTATTAATCACTTTCCTGTTTGTCTGTCAAGGTGAAGGCTACTGCAGATGTCTCCACGGTGCCTGGTAAAGGGAGCAGCTCGGTGCATGTGAAGGCTGATGGGAAGGACAGGATGATGCTGAATGCCCAAACGTCTCACTTCATCCAAGGGGAAAACAGAGCCGTTGGACTGAGGCTGAACTTAACCCAAAACCTGCTGCCTTCAGCCACTGAGCTGCATGTAAACCTGGCTGCCAACATGTCCTCAGACAGGTTTGTACATCATGTATAATTTAACACATTTGATGAGAGATCTAAGTGTGTGAAAATCATACATCTGGCAAACAATACTGACGACCCTTTTATGAACTTGCAAACTCTTTTGCATTTCTGCGGTCCTCCTGTCTCCTCCAGTGTGTTTCTACGTGGCTCCTTCACACAGGGGCAGGAGGCTCTGCTGGCTCAGGTCAAAGGGTCTCTGAAAGACTTGCAGGGTCTCCAGCTGGCTGTTTCAGGGGACTTGAGGCACACTATGAGCAACCTCAACATTCTGCCTCCAGTCCTGGGGTTGGATGGGGCATTGGGGCAGTCTGATGCTTTAATCGAAGGTAAATGTCCACATGGAAATCTTGATTATGCTAATAGCTATTTACTGTCTTTTTGTGATATGACCTGTGATGCAGCTAAGCTTTATATAGTGCCCACATAAAGTATTCACCCCTCCGGGAAGTTAAGTTTTGCCCGTTTATTGCTTTTCAACACTGCATCAGTCAACATAATTTGGCTTTTTTGACAGGAATTTTCTAAAAAACAAAAAACCTTTGGAAGTGAAAACAGATTGCCGTCAGTTAATAAAAGCTACAACATTTAAAATAAAATAACTGATTGCATTAATATTCACCTGCTTCAAGTCAATGTTTAGCAGACGAGTAAAAATTAGCTAAGGAGATGTGTAACAAATCATCTAGACATTCAAATTCTTTTATTGATTAATCAAAGGACATTTTATTACACTTTGATGATTGCCTTAACAATGGAAACATATTAAAAGATAGTAAAGTAGGCACGTTTTTGACAAGTTTCCAAAATTACGCTTATGTATGTTACTTTTGTATGTTACTTTTGACGGAAAAAAAGTTCACTTTTGTCCGTCAAAAAGTAACATACATAAACGTAATTTTTGAAACTCAATAGGCCATTTGTCAAAAACGTGCCTAGTTTACTATCTTTTCATATGTTTCTATTGTTAAGGCAATCATCAAAGTGTAATAAAATGTCCTTTTATTAATCAATAAAAGAATATGAATGTCTAGATGATTTGTTACATATTATTACTTCTTAGCTGATTTTTACTCAGACGCCTCTCTTTGGCAGCAATTACAACATTGAGTGTTGCTCATTTGGACACTGCAGTTTCTCCTCATTCTTCTTTGCAAAACTGTCAGACTAAATGAGGATTGTGAATAAACAGTCTTTTTCAAGTCCAGGCACAAGTGCTCAATGGAAATGAGGTCTGAACTCTGACTTGGCCTCTCTAGAACATTCACCTTGTTTTCTTTAAACCATTTCTGTGTAGCTTTGGCTATATGCTTCGGGTTGTTGTCTTACTGTGAAAACAAATCTTCTCTTAAGGCAGAACATGATGCTGCCACCACCATGCTTCACAGTGGAGATGGTGTGCTTCTGATGATGTGTGTTGTGGTAGCATTTAGTATGATTTCCATAAATCTCAATTTTGATATCATCAGACCAAATAAACAGTTTTTCAATATTTTACATTGTTTTGTAGAAATCCCTGTTTAATTTGGCATGAAAGAGCTTTTTATTTTGTAAATTCATGTCCAAAAAAAGCCAAATTAAACGGACCAAGGTTCCATGTTAAAAGGCAATAAAAGGGGAAAACTTCCATTGGTGGTGAATAGTTTTTATAGGCACTGTTTATGTGTAAAATATCCTTTAAAACGCATGCATGTTGTTGCAGGACAGCTGAGAGTTAGAGTGATGGAAACTGTGTACAGTGTGGAGATGAGACATCACCAGGATCCTGGAGAAGTTTTGGCTGGAGATGATTTTGAAGAAGGTGTTAAGGGAAAAATGTCCCGTGACTGGCTTTGTGTTTGGTCAGGCGTGGAGCATTTGTGTGTGAATGTGAGCCGCCAGCTGTGGAATCAAAGGAGTGGAGAAGTCTATGCAAGACTCTCTCACTCATTCCACCTGCTCAACACCACAGGTGATCATTGCAATATCCATATAATGCATATATAATTTCTACACATGCATATATCTGCCTGTCTCTGTGTCTGTGTCTTCTGGATACAGGTGTACCTGCAAACAGTAGCGCTCAGGTGAAGTGGTCCCAGAATGGTGGTCAGCTGTCCATCCTGGCAGAATTGCAGGCTGGACGTGAACATCTTAAAGCTGAGTTTCATGGAGAAAGAACCGACCATCTTATCCCCCAGTGGCAATACTCCTCCAGGCTGCAACACCATTTCAAAGCCCTGCTGGAAAGAGGCCTACCAAACTCTTTTCAAGCCAAAGCACATTATCAGGTGCAGGATTATTGTATTTTTTTAATCCTTTCTGAGTTCATAATTAATTATGGCACTTGCTTGCTTTATGTTGTTGTTCTTCTCTCTGTTAGTTAAAAACAGATAAACTGGACACAGGACTGACCCTTTTCATGGAAGATGCCAGGATGGTTGACATTCTCCTTAATGTTGGATCAAAAAACAAAACAGCTCTTTTGGTAGCATCACTATGGCAACAGATTCAGTTGCTTGAGGGATTCATACCAACGTCTTTACAGGTACATTTTACACAATTTACACTCATTCATTTGCAGAAATCAGCCCATTAATGAAAGTGGAAATTTCATCCGTATCTTACTGACGACATTAACACACTTGCAGAGCATTCATGTGTATTCATTTTCAGTACACTGAGAAGCAGGATCTTAAAATATGCACCTAAGAGAAAAACAAAAACCAAATATTACAACCTAAAATAAGCAGATCTATCATTTGAATCAAAAGGGCCCAAATATTGATCCTTGAGGGACACCATACCTTCACTTTGATGTTGTTACATTGTTAATTTCAAACAGAAGTAGCCTTATTTTGCATGCAGAAGCAGAATTAGTTCTACATTTTTAACTATTAAACTTACTCACTTCCTTGCACATTATATCTGTATTGATTAATCCATATATTTTAAAAAAAACTTCAGTGAAAGAGGCCCTTGGTGTGCCAGTTAGTAGACTAGCAGAGCCAGGTTCGCTGTTTCTAGTCTTTATGCTAAACCAAGCAAACCAGATGTTGGTTGTATCTTCATTTTTCCACACAGACTTAACAGCATTATGGAATCCATTTAATCCATGGATTCCATAATGGTTTACCTAATTATAGGTAACCAGGAGAATAAGTGTTTTAAAAAATAGACACACTATTCTGGTACAACAGCACTTTGTGATCAGCAGGAACTGTTGAACCACCAGTTTTAAACCTGAATTGCTAATTTTAACACAAATAGATGTTTTTTTTTCCATAATGAGGGCTCATATTAGCATGTTATAGTTCCATGATATTTTATGTGGCTGCTTTAAAGTTCAGTATTCCCTCAGAAATGCTTCCATCTCCTCCTTCAGAAAAAACAAACTTTTCCAACAGGGGTTTTGTTTTCACAGATGAACTGCACAGGGGACGCCACTGCAGACCGACTCTCAGCTCACTGCTATGGAAATGTGGCGGATCGCCCTGTGGAGGTACGAGCCTTTCACTCCTATAGACCACACAACAGGCTCTGCTATGGCCTGTCACTTGCTCACGTTAGCCTCAGCGCTCAAGCTAAAGGCTGTTACAGCTCCAGCGGTCAGAAGGAGCTCAGAGCCAACTTCACTCATTCCTCTGTGCCCCTGCTTACGTATTTAGGTGTGCCCAACAAATCTAGCGTTAGGCTCCTGCTCCGGCCTGGGCCTCAGAGGTGGACCCTCTGGATCAGGATGGTTGCTGGCTCTTGGAGAACAGACTTGAATGTGGGCCTGAGGTTGGAGAGGTCTGGGTTGTATGGCTGGCATGGACTCCTTATGTATGGAACCCACAGTGTTACACACAAAGCTGCAGTTACAGGTCGGATGAGGCTGGAAAGCTGGTGTCACATCTGGGCAGATGTCAGTGCAGAATGGGACTCAGTCAGCTCCAGTCTGCTGGTGTCTGTCCGGTGTACGGGAGTGGGGAGGCTGGTGTGGGTGCAGGTTGGAAGCATTGAGGGGAATATACCACATAAAACCTCTTTAAATCTGTATGGACAAGCAGGAAAAGACAGACTCAAAGGATCTCTGAGCTTTGAGAACCAGCAGGACTCCCTCCATTGCCTCTTGTCTGGGCTACTGAAGGGCCTTAAAGCTGAGGTGGATTGGAGCCTCCAGCACCACTGGGCTTCTCTTGCCACAGTCATCCCAAACAGAGTGAACTTTCAAGGGTCAGGTCAGCTCCATGAGTCCTCCATCTCTGCTTCTGCTAGAGTGTCCATCAACTCCCGCTCTGCTCTGGTGAACATCACTGCTGAGATGGAGCCCTCCACCTTCTTCAGAGCCACGATTCAGCAAAACCTGTCCACTGCTGGAGTACCAGAAATGGTCTCTGTTGGCATGTCGACCGCAGTGAGTCGAGCCCAGTTTAAGGTGGAGAGCAACGTTTGCTCCATGCTTCTCCTGGCAGATCATCACAGAAGAGCGAAGGACAGCAGGACCGGATGGGATGTTTTTATCAGTCAGCAATGTGTCTTACTGAAGGTTAGAGAGGAAACAAGACTAAGAGTCCAGAATCTTGTTTCCCATCAGGAGGAAAGCAAAAGAAACATCTTCACTGTGGAGATGACTCTTGACTTTCCATTGTAGTACAAGTTTAATTGATCAACATCAACATGCAACAGTATGGAAAAAGTACCAGCATAAACAATTTGTACTGAATGTTAGCCAGTGGTTTCAAGCTACAGTAACAGCATGACTGTAGCTCTGAAGTTTCTCAACAGCTATTGGATGAATTGCCATGAAATTTGCTGTAGATATTAAAGGTAGAGTCAGTTATTTTAACCCAATACAGCTTTTGTCTAATTCAGTAAATATCTTCTACAAAACTTTTCCACTCAAGGTAAATTATTGTAACTTTAGTGAGTGTTAACTTTTCCTCCAGTGCCACCATTAGCTCAACTATAAATTTGTCTCATCCTTTGGTTTTTGACCAAATAAATGTAAAACTATTGACCACTATAACTGTACTTTGTGTTAAGTAATAACAGTAACTTTAAGGTACAGATTCACCACTTCAGGTATCCTAAATAATAATCTTTTAGAGAATTCCCTAACACCAAAAATGTCAGTTGCATGCTGCATGTCACACAATTCCTCCCAAAACAGTCAATTGCCTGCTTTATTACAGCCAAACTGGGAAGCATTCATCCAATCACGTTGTTAAACTGAAACAAAAATTATGTCTGTAGGGGGTAATTTTTTTGAAACCATATTTTTGGGTGAAGAAATATACAAGCTTATTTTTGTCTTACTTGTCATCTAGAATAAATAATCCTGATCATTCTCTGTTTTGTTTTTCCTCTGCAGACTCTCCTGCCACCACAGACCTCAGTCAACATCTCAATCACCCGTTCTGGCTGTTTCACAAATCTCAGAACGCTTCTCCAGGCTGACGGGGAGCAGAAAGGCAGTCTTAACTTTTCCTTAACTTGTCACCCTCACCTTAGTCTGAGGGCATCTGTACGCCACTCTATAGAGGCAATAAAGATGCTGCAATTTCCCACCCATGGAGCACTACTACTGAATGTCTCACCTGCACTTGTGCCCGTGAATGTTGGTCTGGAGCTTGGACGGTGTAATTTTAGGGGTAATTTGCGGAAAATCAAGGCTTCACAGACAGAAGCTGAGGAGTCTTCTTACTCCGTCAATGTGACCAGCTACTGTCCTTCACTAGAGGTACGAGAATCAGTCGGCTTTATGTGGTGCTGCATGTGAAAACCTGATTAAACTAACATGTTGAAGATGAACATATTGCCGTTGCCTCCAACCGTGATCAGACGTTGTCATTTATTTTATCACAGTAAGACGTTTGCATGTGTTTATGTTAACTTTAACATACAGTTTCCAGCCGACCAGTAGGTCAAGCTGCACCTCGTTGGTCGTAGCAGCAGAGCGGAACAACACCACAGATGATACAGCTGCTGGATTTGACGCTTTATGTCTCAAAACTAATGAGCATCCTCCATACATGTTTGTTTCATAGAGGACGGTCCTCCCTGTGTCCTTGGCTCTGCAGGGCCTCCTGTCAGCTGCTCCTTGCCAGCTGACGGTGTCATCCTCTGTAAAAGCAGACAGCCAGGATCTCTCTCTAGAGTTGCATCAACGCTGCAGGACTCCACATCTCACCGGGACCCTCACCCACTCCTTCTCTGGTCTGAGCAGTAAGGGGCTGCCACAGATCATCTCCATAGAGGCTACAACTCCTGGAGACCCTGGGCAGGCTGGAGCTCTATTTATTAAAGTCGGAACATGTAACATCAGAGCCAACAGGGTCATAGAGGGCAGAGGACAGACGCAGTGGTTATGGGCTCTGGAGTCGACATGCCCAATGTTACAGGTGGGGCTTTGTGGGTGATCGCTTGATTTTTGTGTGACTGAAAGATGTAAAATGGTCTGCCTTTGTCTTTATATCTGCCAGACAGAGCCAAAAATAGAAACGTAATGATTTGTGTTTGAATGAAGTGGAATAAGCTACAAAGACAACCACTCCTACAAACATTACTGATTATAGAAGGACACAGCAACCTTCATTGTCTTCATTTACAGGCACCAAAAAATATTGTTTCCTTGTCTGAAAATACAATCCAAAAATTCAGCAAAAAAATTCCCCAAATTTCAGAAAATTTGCAAAACCTTCAGGAAGAAAATTCCAATAATTCCTTAAAAGTTTCTCTTAAGTTGTATTTCAAAGAAATCCCCCAAATCTGGCAAGAAAATTATTATAAATGTTTTTTAAAAAATGAGTAAAAATCTTCCAAAAAAAATTCCTAAAAATATCTAAAATGATTACACATATATCAGCACAACTTCTAATATTTTCTTTAAGAACATTCATAAAAAATCAACCAAAATCCAGCGAATTTAGCTGGATTGTCGTTGATTTTTTTGGTGAATGTTCTTAAGAAACATTTTTAACATTTCTTTTTTCCACCAAAAAATACTGAAAGATTTCCTAAAAATGTTGAAAATGTGGACATCAGAAGTTTCACTGTGAAAATATTTTTTTTTTTCTCCACATTTTCACACTTTAAAACGGGTCAATTTTGACCCACAGGACAACATGAGGGTTAAAGAATCCCCAGATATTAAGTAAAACTTACTTTTGAATCATCCAGTGTTTGTAGAAGATGTATTTATCTGTGCTTCTGATCCAATAAAGGCTCACATGAATGGCTCAGTATTGCTGGATCATCGGGGGATCTGGACGGCCATGTTGGACTCAGATCTGGAGGGCAGAAGGGGTTTCCTGAAGCTTCATGCCAGCGCCTGGCCAGAGCTGAGTGTGGAGGCTGAGCTCGGCCATGACCTTCCTGCTCTCAGAGGTCTGCCAAAGACCGGCCGGCTGAGAGTCTCCAGCAGGTCTGGAAAACTACAATATGATGCTGAAGCCTTTGTTCAGGTGGAAGAGTGCGCTGTTGGGGCCAGTGGTGCTGTGGGGTCACAGTCTGGCCTGCAGGGGTCGCTGTTGTATCACAACAACTGCACAGTGATTCAGGTACAGATACCACTGAAGAGAATCTACCACTGGCAATGATGTTCTAAGCACTTTTATTCACATATTGCACAACTAAAGAAATTAGTTGTTGTGGTTATTACACCTTATTATTATTATTGATTAAGCTGCCAAGCAGTATATAAAGTAATAACATTTTTCTCCAGCTGCAGCGTTAAAGTGCAGGCTGTGGGGATGTGGATGTCAATGAATCAAAAATTATAATCCAGTAATATGGTATATATGATTTGGAGATATGTCATTCTGCATAATAAGAGTGGCCTATGATGCCAGGCAGGTAAGAAAGGCATGTTGCCTTTGAAAACTCACCAAAATTACACCATTAATCAGATTCAGAAGCAGTAGAAGCAAGCACAAGTATCATATTTTCAGCATTACATGGTCATTGAACTGACCATGTGTCACACTCAGTTTCATCTGGAAAAACAGTTTAATCGAAAATTCAAATTGTAATATTTTACCAAAATAACTTTGTTTTGAATGTCTCACTTATGAATTGGCAAAAATATATATAAAAAATAAACATCAAGTTCTATAAAATGCAAAAATGAAAAAAGAAGTGATTATTGACACTCACGTGACAAAAATTCAGGGACTTTTCAGCTGAATTGCAGGCTGTGTTTACATGGCAAATAAGCAAACATGACAGATGTGGCAACTTTTTTTCTCCCCAGCATCAGTAACACCTGTAGGCAATGGGGAAATTTTGTACATATAGATTATGTTTATATAAGTTTTTGTATAAATAAATAATGGAGGACAATCAATTTTCAAAGTCTCTCTACTTGTTAAATCCATATAGGTGCAGGACTTTATATTACAGGGAATATTGAGCCTACAGTTAGAAAAATGTGACAGAACAGCTTAGAGTTTAGAGGCTTGAAGAAGGCTTTGACAGAGTATTGTAGAGTATGTACGATCGAAATACCCTTTCCACTACTGATTTATAATGATCTACTGTATAATGTAAAATCCATTCTTGCTTATGTCTCTAGGAGTGGGGCAGTCCAGAGAAGGTGCAGACTTCTGGGTCCCTGGTTTTCTCTACAACCTTTATTAAATCTCAGGTCTCCATGACGGTGGATGACACCGAGTTACAGACTTTAATGTCCGTCAAAAAAACAAAGGTATTCAAATCCATAATGATTTAACAAGTGCGGTAAAGTTACATGTGACATAAAGAGCTCACTTTCCTCTTTTTGTTTTTAATTGTCTGCTATTGCAGGATAAAAGTGAAGCGTCACTTTATCTAAACCACTCCATGCCGCTGTTGAAGAAGCTGGGTTTCCCTGTGAAGGCTGCACTAGCGATGAACTCTGGGAGTCACAGCAATGGTTCATACTTTTATGTATTCAACAGCAGTGGGGGAAGTCAAAAGGTAAGGGCAGTTTTTCAAATGATTTTGGTAAAATGCACTTCTAAAGCACTGAAGCTTAAAGTCCAGGACCATAATAGTGCATGCGGACAGGTGACAAATGATAGAAACCAAGCAAATGAAGATGTTTCCACACAGCTGCATGTTACACCAGATTATATCCTCACTGTATCTGCATCTGGAACTTGTTATTGCTCTGCACCACCAGTATCAAAATACTAAAGGATTGGACATCTTTAAAGAATAGTTTTTATCCCCCCATTAAAAAATAAGTTCCAGAGATTTGAAGCATTAATGCAAAGAAACAGTGAAGTCTTTCTGGCAGCAACTGTGGCTCAATATGAAGATATTTCATGTTGGTTTTGTGTCCAATTTATCAGACCAGAAAGAATCTATTTCACTCTGCATGGTGCTTCAGTCCTCAGTGGAGACCAGATGGCAAAGGATTCTCAAAACATGCATGTTTGAGTTCTGTAACAAGAGCTACGGTTCACATCCTGAATTTTTTTTTACAGTTCAGTCAAGAGATGACAGTGGAGAAGACGTCTGAGACAGTGAGAGTAAAAAGTCATTTGAGACACTCGGTGAATTATCTTAAGAAACTGGGAGTCCCTGCAAACAACAGCATCCAGGTGAGAAACTCAAACACAGACATGTTGCAGCCGAGGTGTTAGCAGCACGTGCTAAACCCCGTGTGATGACCGCGTCCAGGTGGAGCTCGGTGCTGCTGAGGGGAAGACGTTGACCTTACAGTCCCAGCTGGGCGGTCACCTGGCAGGACTGAGATTTAAGATGAAAAATTTTCCTGTAGTCAAAGAAGTAAGAGGAACCATGTGGCACAGCTGGTCGTGGCTCCATGACACAGGACTGCCTCTTAATATGGAGGTACAATAATATCCTGACATCACATGGTGTTTAATAGCTCTTATAACATAAATGCACTCCTCTTTATCTTGATATGTCGAACTTGTGTGATGCATTTATAAGGTAAGTGTCAAAAATAAGCAGTTTTCTTGGATTTTTTCCCCTCCAAGGCCCTGTGTTCCATCCAGGGAGTCTTATCCCAGCTCCAGTCCAGGGTTCAGCTCACTGTGGACGGACACAAGCTGCTCACCTCTGGCCTGAACATCAGTGGTGCTGATGGACGTCTGTCTGCACGCCTTTTCTACTCTCCACCGGCTTTCAATCAAACAAGGATACAACAGAATCTGGACACTGTGCTGACTGCTCAGTTTAAGGGTCAGAACGTACTAAAAAGCTGGGTTTAATATCTGTGTGCTCGTTCCAGCTTTTACCATTGTTTCCTGCTGTCTGTGGTATTTCTGTGGTTGTTTCTCTGCACCTTCTGAAGGGAAAGACAAGACAATATACTCATTTCTTCAAATAGAACTATTACCAATAATAAGGCTTCATAATTTTTCTAGTTCAGGTCTGTCATCTTTGTCACGTTTTCCTTCAATCCTGCCTAAAAAAGTACTGTATGACCAACAGATATCAGTACTTTACTCCACACTTGTTTGAAGTCGTTAAGTGGCTTAATTTCCACATCACTAAATCTCCATTTAAACGTTGTTTCATTATAAACACCTCTCAGTTTTTTTTTTTCCTGCAAAAGCTGTTTTAGACCAGCTGTATCCTCCTTATGAATGTGAGGCCCTCTCAGGTGTTATACCATTAATCTAGATCAGGGTTGTCAAACATGTGGCCCACGGGGCAAAACCGGCCCTCCAAAGGGTCCAGTTAGGCCCATGGGACGACTTTATAAAGTGTAAAAATTACAGAGAAGACATTAACTGCAAATTGTAGATAAAAAAGATCATAGATAATAAAGAAAATCCGTGCTCTGATTCCCTCTTCAGGTCCTCTACGTAGCGCCTCATTAGATATTAACCGTCAGGACTGGAGGGTCCGAGTCATGGGGGACGTTGGAGGCTGGGGGTCACATGGAGGCACTAAGGAGGCCAGAGCCACACTGAAACACACCGTCCAAGGACAAGCTAGTCCTGCCCTACAGGTAAAGTCAGCATGCACGTTAAATACCCACAACTTTGCTCTTCTTTTCTAATCATTTGCCCGGCTGCTGCTGCAGGTGGAGGCCTGGGGACGACTGACAGAGTCTCAGCTGAGATGCTCCATGGCTGTAAACCCTGAACTCAGCTCCTCATTGGCTCTCATAGTTCAGGGACACCACACTCCACACAGGTACAGACACCACAGTTCATTTAATCTTCTACCACTGCATTCAAAAAATCTGAAAATCAAACTAGTATGAAACAGAAAACCATCGTTTCTGACACACACACACACACACACACACACACACACACACACACACACACACACACACACACACACACACACACACACACAGATAACAGATGTTATTTTGTCCAGCAAGGACCTGATGGTGAAGGTGGTCCAGAACATCCCTCAAATGTTGGTCTACCTGCCGTCTCAGCTCAACATCAGATCACAGGTGGGTTCTTATCCTCAAAGGCACTCCTGTTAAATTTTATTTAAACCAGAATATAAAGTTATACCCTGCAAAATCTGTGAAAAGATATGATTTAAAGGCAGTTTACAATGTAGTAAATTAAACCCCCCTCAGATTACACGTTATCCTGTTGCTATGTTCGTATCGTATCCTCTCAGTGCTTATAGAATAGAATAGAATAGAATAGAATAGAATAGAATGCCATTTATTGTCACTATACACAATGTAATGGGTTGAGCCAGTGAGGTGGAGAGGCTGGCGGCTAACACAGAAGACCCGGGATAGCAGGTTAGCTCAGACAGGAGATGAAACGTGATAGGGGATTCCACACGGTAGTTTATTCTGCAGTTATTAACAAAGTCCATATGAAGCCAGGTCTCCACGGCGCTACATTCACTAGTCACACATTAACAGTGACACATAGGCGAAACCAACAACAACCCGTTACTTTTGAGTCCTTTTCTCTGCCTTGGAGCACACATGCATCTCAGATGGCGATGAGAGAAGAAGAGAAGAGATGTGCATTTACTGCATACAACTCAGTTAAAGTGAGAGTGCCAACTACCGGCAAAGCCGTGTACAGCAACCATAGTATTCTGACCGTTACAACAAGTACAATGAGATTTAGAGCATCTCCATCAGTGCAAGATACATGTAATAAATGTGTGAGTTTTGTTTTATTAATGTTCATTACTGAGAAAAACTTGCTCACAAAGATAGGTCGTCCCAAACGTGCACAACATTTTTGCAGCCAGTGCTGTTAATTTAGGGTAGCCTGGAAGGAGATGCTGATCAAATGTATTCAAGCCCAAAGAAGCAAGTTCATTAAGACTTGCATGCTGAAGGCTGCAGAAATCGTAAGCCTGTGCAGATCTTTAAAATATAAACCTCTTCACCACTTGCTGCAGCTCAGCACAATAGCTCACCAACAATTCTGCACAATGTAGAGCTATTCTACGCTACACAATTGCAAGTTATAGCTATCATTTAGTCATACGTGTTCAACCCAAAAAATGATTCTGAGGAAGAATAATGATCCAGAAAGCCTCACACTGAAGGTTGGTTTTTTAAATTTGTCATGTATAAAACCCTTGATGCCTGGGTCTGTGATATTGACATTTTATTTGGTACACTGCAGTTTTGAGATGAAAATGACAACCCATGATGCTAACTGCTTTTTACTCCTAATATTTATGTCTACTGGCATTGACAAAAGCACCATATGGACATGTATACAGGGTAAACAACTTTGGAGGGGGATTTAAAGAGAAATCAAATCTGTGATCACTTTTAACTTCACATACTGCAGAATGTAAATTTTCTTTTTCTACTTGTAGACTTGTAATTAATTAGGTTTTGGATTTTTTTGCTATAATTTGCTACCTTTGCATCCTGTATTTTTAGACTGATGTTCTTTTCAAATATTGTGTATTTTCTGTATGAAATGACAAGAGTTGTTTCAAGTGTCCCCTTCCGTGTGTCCTGGTCCAGCTGAACCAGTCTCAGTCCAGTGTGGCGGGTCTGCTGGAGGTGTTGTCAGGCCGGAGGAGGCTCTGGACTCTGGGGGAGCTGGCAGCCATTGACAGCGGATACAGACAGGCGTTGGAGGTCAAACACTCGTACCCACAGGTGTTTATGAGCTCACTGTCCTCACAGTGTTTCTGTCTCTAAACACACATCAACACGTACACTACCAGTCAACAGTTTGGACACACCTTCTCAATCAATGGTTTTTTGGAATTATTTTATACATTGTAGATTAATACTGATGACATCAAAGCTACAAAAGAATACATATGGAATTATGTTGGAAACAAAAAAAAGGTTAAACATCAGTATTAATGTACAATGTAGAAAATAGTACAAATAAATAAGAAGCACTGAATGAGAAGGTGTGCTCAAACGTTTGACTAATGGAGTACTTCCTGAGAGTGTCGGTTTTTTGTCTTTGTTCTGCAGCTGAAGCCGCTGCCCAGGACCATCGCGTTGAGGACGGTGTACGAAGCCAGAAAATGGAGCTACCAAGTCCAGCATGCAGCTGTGTGGGGCAACCAGGAGCTGAGCCTGTCTGGTCTGTATTCTGCCCCTCCAGCACCAGAGACCGGCAACCAGACACTGAAGGGTAATAAAAGCCACACGGCATCTGCAAAGCTTCCCAGATGTTATCACAGCAGCGCTATATCAGTTTTATTTTATAGTCTCAGGCCACGTTAGGACTGAAAATCGATTCAAATATGAATCTACTGTTGGTCCTGACTGAGACTGTAACTCACTACAGATTGTAAAAGTTTATCTCTTTTCCTTGGCATTAGTTCAGATCACCTGTGTTCCCCGTCTGACCAGTTTGGAGGTGACACTGGAATGCTCCCCCCACGGTCGATTGGACAGCGTCGTACTCGGCTGGACGAGGCACGGACAACTGGAGCAGGTCAGACTGTACAAAGTGTGTCATGACCCTGAAAAAATGAAGAGCTTCATTCGAGCCAGATGGGTTTCCTTTGTGGAACCGGCTTTGTCTGCGGCTCAGTCTTTTGTGTCCTTTTGTGTCCCCATGAATCTAAAATTGTTCAGTTCAGTTATGATTGCTCAAGAGCAGGGCCTGACCGGTTTCCTGCTAATTTCAGAACACTTGAAGAAAGAATATATCTGAGGACGTGACCCTGAAAGACTGCAGAACAGAACAGACTCCTGCTTTCCGACAATCTGTTCTTTATCTCAACTGAAACAAATCGTCCTATTAATTGTTATTTAGAGAATCATTGCTTTCTGAGCTGTTTCTCTTAATGATGTGCAGTGGTTGAGGTATTAACCCTCTTGTCATCGTGCAGGTCAAAACTGACCCGTTTTAGTTTGAAAATGTGGGGAAAAAATATATATATTTTCACAGTGAAACTTCTGATGTCCACATTTTCAACATTTTTGGGAAATTTCTTAACATTTTTGGTGGAAAAAAAGAAATGTAGAAAATGTTTCTTAAGAACATTCACAAAAAAAATCGAAATTCGCTGGATTTTGATAGATTTTTTTGTGAATGTTCTTAAAGAAAATAGAAGTTTTTCTGATATATATGTAATCACTTTAGATATTTTAGGATTATTTTGGAAGATGTCTACTCATTTTTTGAAAATATTTACCAGAATTTTCTTTCCAAATTTGGAGGATTTTTTTTAAATAAAACTTTTAATGAATTATTGGAATTTTCTTCCTGAAGGTTTTGCAAATTTTCATCTATTTGGGGAATTATTTTACAGAATGTTTGTTTTTTTTTCAGACAAGGAAACAATATTTTTT
The DNA here is from genome assembly GCF_021347895.1 of Acanthochromis polyacanthus. Taxonomy (NCBI): domain Eukaryota; kingdom Metazoa; phylum Chordata; class Actinopteri; family Pomacentridae; genus Acanthochromis; species Acanthochromis polyacanthus. The sequence continues at coordinate 30,702,576 of NC_067121.1, forward strand.
GGTGCCTGTAATTAAGGACAGGAGGAGGGTTAACAGACACGCATGCAGACAGGGATTCTTTAATTTAGCGGTGAAATTTGTGACAAGTCAATAAGAGACTGAAGTTTCTCTGTAGAACACAGATGTGAGAACTAATTAAACACCTGGTTTTGATGACTGAGACAAGTTCCTGATATTGTGCAGGATTATTTATAAGCCAATCCTGTTTTCCTTAGGATCTTACTGTTATCTCAAGAGCTGATTATCTCAGACAAACAAATATCAGTGCAGTGAGAGTCAGAAAAAGAGCATTTTAAGATTTTTGATTGGGATCAGGGCTGCTCAGTGGCGTAGTGGAATTGGTTGAAACTCTCGATTGCCCATAGGTATGAATGTGAGTGTGAGTGTTCGTCTGTGTATGTAGCCCTGCGACAGACTGGCGACCTGTCCTGGGTGTCCCCTGCCTTCGCCCGAGTTAGCTGGGATAGGCTCCGGCTCCCCCCGCGACCCTAATGAGGATAAAGCGGTGTATAGAGGATGGATGGATGGATGATTGGGATCAGGCTGTGACAAGAGGAGCTGAATTCAAGAGAAAATGGTCAAGATGTCATAGAGACATAAGCAGACAGAAGAGATCTCATGTTGAATTTTCCTTTCCTCTTAATCATGCATAGATGAACAAATTGTTCTAATTTACCTTCATAAATCTGAATTTAAATGGCATTTCCTCCCTAAGCTACCTGCAATAAAAGAGGTGTTATATCAAAAATAAGCAAAGTTTTAGATCTGTAAATATAATCATGTCCATACCAGGAACTTCTGGTTTGTCTTGTGGAAAATTACAGCAACTGTTTGATGTCAGTGGTAAATTTAATATGGTGTAGAATATGAGGAGAAACAGAGTTCATTTGGGCTCTTAAAGGAAAAACACGACTGGAACATCTTTATGTAGTGACATGAAAGTCAGTGTAAATAGGTCTATGACTCCCTCAGCACTGTGATGCCATCATGCTCACATTACTTTAAAGTTTCTTGCCTCTTCCTTTGAGTAGGACCGCAGAAAATGACAAATCTACCGACAATTCACGTTTTACATTTTAGATTTTGGTGAAGCAAACATGTACACACGTGGACAAAATTGTTGGTACCCCTCAGTTAAAGAAGGAAAAACCCACAATTCTCACTGAAATCACTTGAAACTCACAAAAGTAACAATAAATAAAAATTTATTGAAAATTAAATAATCAAAATCAGCCATCACTTTTGAATTGTTGATTAACATAATTATTTAAAAAAACAAACTAATGAAATAGGGCTGGACAAAAATGATGGTACCCATAACTTAATATTTTGTTGCACAACCTTTTGAGGCAATCACTGCAATTAAACGATTTCTGTATTTGTCAATGAGCGTTCTGCAGCTGTCAACAGGTATTTTGGCCCACTCCTCATGAGCAAACAGCTCCAGTTGTCTCAGGTTTGATGGATGTCTTCTCCAAATGGCATGTTTCAGCTCCTTCCACATATGTTCAATGGGATTCAGATCTGGGCTCATAGAAGGCCACTTTAGAATAGTCCAACGCTTTTCTCTCAGCCATTCTTGGGTGTTTTTGGCTGTGTGTTTTGGATCGTTGTCCTGTTGGAAGACCCATGACCTGCGACTGAGACCAAGCTTTCTGACACTAGGCAGCACATTTCTCTCCAGAATGCCTTGATAGTCTTCAGATTTCATCGTACCTTGCACACTTTCAAGACACCCTGTGCCAGATGCAGCAAAGCAGCCCCAAAACATTACTGAGCCTCCTCCATGTTTCACCGTAGGGACAGTGTTCTTTTCTTCGTATGCTTGGTTTTTGAGTCTATGAACATAGAGTTGATGTGCCTTACCAAAAAGCTCCAGTTTGGTCTCATCTGTCCAAAGGACATTCTCCCAGAAGCTTTGTGGCTTGTCAACATGCATTTTTGCAAATTCCAGTCTGGCTTTTTTATGAGTTTTTTTCAGCAGTGGTGTCCTCCTTGGTCGTCTCCCATGAAGTCCACTTTGGCTCAAACAACGACGAACGGTGCGATCTGACACTGATGTACCTTGGCCTTGGAGTTCACCTTTAATTTCTTTGGAGGTTGCTCTGGGCTCTTTGGATACAATTCCAACGATCCGTCTCTTCAATTTGTCATCAATTTTCCTCTTGCGGCCACGTCCAGGGAGGTTGGCTACTGTCCCGTGGGTCTTGAACTTCTGAATAATATGAGCCACTGTTGTCACAGGAACTTCAAGCTGTTTAGAGATGGTCTTATAGCCTTTACCTTTAAGATGTTTGTCTATCATTTTTTTTCGGATGTCCTGGGACAATTCTCTCCTTCGCTTTCTGTTGTCCATGTTCAGTGTGGTACACACCTTTTCACCAAACAGCAGGGTGACTACTTGTCTCCCTTTAAATAGGCAGACTGACTGATTATGAGTTTGGAAACACCTGTGATGTCAATTAAATGACACACCTGAGTTAATCATGTCACTCTGGTCAAATAGTTTTCAATCTTTTATAGAGGTACCATCATTTTTGTCCAGGCCTCTTTCATTAGTTTGTTTTTTTAAATAATTATGTTAATCAACAATTCAAAAGTAATGGCTGTTTTTGATTATTTAATTTTCAATAAATTTTTATTTATTGTTACTTTTGTGAGTTTCAAGTGATTTCAGTGAGAATTGTGGGTTTTTCCTTCTTTAACTGAGGGGTACCAACAATTTTGTCCACGTGTGTAAGTTAAAAAATGGAAACTTTAATTTGAGTTTAAATCAAATGATTTAAGCATTTCTGACCTAAAACAGTGGCATTAATATTACGTGTTAACTTAATTAGAATAAACTTGTTTAATTTACATGGCACCAAAAGAAGTAATTAAATTTGATCCAATAATTTTTTTAAACATTTTTTTAGCATGACCCATACTCTTAAGCTCTTATGTAATACAAACATGCTGATCTCCACAGATGGTAAACATTAAACCTGTAAGCATAAATGCATCAGCATTTAATAAGCAAATAGATGATTAACAAATAAATAAACGGCACCTTATGAGCTTACGACTGAGTTTGTTTTCACAGTTGCAGATGACTTTACATAGGCGTTCATAATGATTTTAACTATCCAGACTGTGCTGCTTGAAGCTGATCTGCATCTGATAAAGAAGTCTCAGTAAAACTCACCTATGAAAAAGCTTCATCAAAAGCCCAGTGCGTCAACGTCTGTTTTGATTTCACTTCTGCTTCTGATTTCTGTTGTCTGAAGGTCAAAGCTCTCAGTTTGTGGAGTCGCTCCGAGGAGACGAATGAGACGAAGCTGGAGCTGAAACAGCCTTTTTCCTCCACACTCAGTCAGCTGTCACTGCACACACTGACTCACAACTCACAGAGGGAACAACACAGCAGCCACCAGGTGCACAAAGAAGTTCACAGTGCCACTTTGTAGCACATTTACTTATTTTTTGCACACATCTAATCTCTGCATTTTTTTTCTCTTTTATGTTTCTGTGTTATTTTGTGTGTCTGTGTGTGTGCATGCAGACTCATCTGTCCTGGGAGAGTGCAGTTCCTGTCAACGTCTCCCTGAGCCTGAACAAACAGTGGCAGACCAACTCCAGCAGGGGGCAGGCGTGTGTTCTGCTGTCAGCACAGCGGGTCAGTGGATCCTCAGTATTTCCAAAATATTCATGAAACAAAAGTAGAAAACATGCATTTTGGAGCATCTGGTTTCTTCATCTGTTTGTGTAGATGGAAGTGTCCTCTGTTAAAGGTTGTGTGTCAGTGGGTCAGGAGGGAAACTCGTATATGCAGAATGCAGAGTTAAGATGGGACCACAGGAGTGTCAAACAAGCCATGAAGTACCAGGTAATCTGAATGGAAAGATGGCTCATTTCCACAATTAATGGGTGACGTTTTAGAATAAATCTCTCTTTGTGTTGTTTCTAGAAAGGCCCGCGGGGACTGCACAGCCTTCAGGTTAATGTCGGCCTGGACAGAGTTTCTCCTGTGCCTTGTTCTTCACACACACTTCTGGCAAAGGTTCAGACCAACCTGAGGGACCGTGTGGAGCACACTGTGCTGCTGGGCCTCTGCCCCCCACAGCCTGTGAGTCCACACTGTGTTTCTTTGTGGGGATTATAAACCCAGCTGAATATCAGATTCCAATATATATATACAAGTACATCTCATATAATTAGAATATGATAGAAAAAGTACATTTTTTTTTCATTAGACATTGCTCAAAATGAACACTGTTTATATTGTAGATTCATTGCACACAAAATTAAATATCGCAATCCTGTATTGGTTTTATCTTCCATCTCTAACTCTGAAAACTGTGTCATGTATCCTCTGTCGATACATGGTCGGAGCTTCCTTTGCTCACATTATTGCAGCAATGTGGTGTGGCGTGGAGGCAGTCAGCCTGTGGCACTGCTGAGGGGTAATATAAGTTGCCTTGGTAGCTCTTTATTGTTGGGTCTGGTTCATCCCATTCTCCTTTTGACAGTATGCCACTGATTTTCTATGGAGGTCAGGGTTAGTTTTGGGAGTGTGGGTAGCCTTGACAACCAATGAACACTGAAGGATAAATGCTGAGTAATCCTCTTTTAAATAAACACCGAGAAAACTTAAATTAACAAAAGTATTTCAGCAAAGTTAGTGTACTATTGTAAGTCTTGACAGCAACATTTTCTGTTATTCCTTTTTGTTACTAATAATCGACTTCAGCTCGGAAAACAATCTTACTGACTGACTTCTCTATGGCAGTTCTGAAAGGTGTTTAACTCTAAATATGTAAAAATCAGACTGTTTGTCTGTTTGTAGTTACCCTGAGCGTCATTAACATTGCCCCTGGAAGAAAATGTCCTGTTCCAATAATTAGTGCTTTGTGGTCTCGCAGCCTTTAGCGATTTCCTAATTGTGTGACGCTAGCTCTTTTCCTCTTCTAACTTGAACGACCTCATTATCCAGGCTTGTCCAAAGATCTCTGTTCTACTTGTTTACTTTCCTAAGCCGCTCTGTGTTTGTCTCAGACTCTGTCGTGGTCGGGGTCCCACAGGGTGAACTCAGGAGAGGAGATGTTTTACACTCGCTCTCGCCTTTCGGTGACGGGACGACCGAACCAGTGCAGCTTCACCTTCGCCATCACCAACTCGTCCACCGCTCAGAGGACCAACATGACTCTGTTCTCTGAGGTGAAGAAAGACCACACGGTGTATGTTCGAAAATACAACAATAGAAACACTCTAATTGGAGCTAATTGGAGGACAGTGAAAGTGACACATTTTGGCTGTCCCTCTCTTCTCTGACAGGATGTTGAGGGATAATGTTTGGGTTAAGATTATACTAAGGTTAGGGTCAGATTTAAAGCTGTTTCACTGTCATATCTGTGCAGCCAATATAAACCTGGAGGCATTGAAAACTAGCTATCCCAGCTTTGTCCTGCAGTACCACCTAAATGTACTTCTAATGCTCACTAATTGTGATATTTTTACATTAAATTTTGTAAATTGGTGCCAAAAAAATAAACATTTGTCCCAAACTGCTGGACAGTTGCTTCACACGAGACAGCAAGAAGTTACTGCATCAAACCAAGACTTAATGCCACAAAACCCCTAATAAAAACACAACAATACTTTTTTAACCCTCGTGTCGTCCTGCGGGTCAGAATTGACCCGTTTGAAAATGTGGGAAAAAATATATTTTCACAGTAAAACTTCTGATGTCCACATTTTCAACATTTTTGGGAAATCTTTGAACATTTTTTGGTGGAAAAATAGAAATGTTAAAAATGTTTCTCAAGAACATTCACAAAAAAATCAACCAAAATCCAGAGAGTTTCGCTGGATTTTAGTTGATTTTTTTGTGAATGTTCTTAAAGAAATTTTTAGAAGTTTTATGGATATCTATGTAATCACTTTAGATATTTTTAAGATTTTTTTAGAGATTTCTAATCATTTTTTGAAAATTTTTACAAGAATTTTCTTGCCAAATTTGGGGATTTTTTTTAAAAAATAAAACTTTCAAGGGAATTTTTTAAGGAATTATTGGAATTTTCTTCCTGACTGTTTTGCAAATTTTCAGACATTTGGGCATTTTTTGCTGAATTTTTGGATTTTTTTCAGACAAGGAAACAATATTTTTTGGTACCTGTAAATGAGGACAACAGGAGGGTTGAACATCAGCAGTAATAGGAAGCTGTCAGCTGCACTAACTAAAATACTGTCCTTGTAATTTACTTGTCTCCATTTTGTGCTATTTTATGCTTCCACTCCACTCCATTACAGAGTCAAATGTTGTATTTCTGCTCCAGTACATTTATCTACTTATTTTTACATGTACTTGTAATGAGATATTCCGCAGTGAGTAATATACCAAGCTGCTAAAGTTCAACACATCGTTAAAGATTACATCAGTGGTTTCCGAATGTTTCCCAACTACAGCGTGCAGTTGGGGTCACATTTCAGAAGTTTAAGCAGTATTAATGGCTCTACAGCGTATTTTCCTCTCTGAATTTCTCATCTGGTTTCAATAAATGCTCAAAAGCTCCAGTACCTCAGCTAAAATTAAAAACTAGGAAGCAGTCCCAAAACCATAAAAAAGATTTGTCTGTCAGACCTTTTTCTCTCCAGTTTCCTCTCTCTTTCTTAGAATCTGCTGCCCTGGCTGGAAAACTGGATAGAAAGTAGTTTAAACTGACTCCACCTGCAACACTAACACTAACATGCTGCTGATACTCTGATGCTTGACTATTAATAGTCTAATCATGTCATATTTAATAATATATCAGTCAGAGGGGTCAAATTAGAACTTTTTTTGCTTTAATACTTTATTTAAGTTTAAGCATGTGTGTTTGCAGTCCAGGATGGGTAACTGGAGTGTGAAGGTTGGAGGTAATGCCTTGTCTTGGCCCCGAGGCTCAGGTCTCCAGGTTCAGGCCACACTGGACCACAGAGAGAAGATCTGGCTGAACGGGACAGTAGAGGGACAATGTGTTCAGACCACAGCCGGCTATGTGAACGGTAAATACACAAGAGTCTATGCAACACTTACAATATGCCCCAAAACATCACATTCAATGATGATGAGGACGTTTGTCTGTTTATGCGCAGGTCCAGACCACAGAGAGGATCTCACTGTAGCAGCATGTGTGGGATCTGATCACACTTTAAAGCTGGATGTGCAGAAAAGAGACGGCAGCAGCGTGTCTGAACCTCTGGCCAGCGTGTCTCTGGGAGCAGAAAATCAGAGGCTGATGCTGAGAGCGAGCGGCTGTTTGGAGAGTTTAGCTGCAGCGGAGGTATCATCAGTACCATCAAAGCTTTTATCACTTTTAGCTTCACTACAGCGTGGCACTTTTTAAACCTCCTGTTGTCCTCGTTTACGGTCATCAAAAAATATTGTTTCCTTGTCTGAAAAAAATCCAAAAAGAATTCCAGCAAAAGAATTCCCCAAATTTCTGAAAGTTTGCAAAACCTTCAGGAAGAAAATTCCAAATGTTTCCCTTAAAAGTTTCATTTCAAAAAAATATCCCCCAAATTTGGCAAGAAAATACTTGCAAATATTGTCAAAAAATGAGTAAAAATCTTTAAAAAGAAATTTAAAAAATAAAAAAAAATCCTAAAAATATGATGACATATCAGTAAAACTTCTACTATTTTCTTTAAGAACACTGTAGCAGCATGGATTCGCTGGATTTTAGTTGATTTTTTGTGAATTTTCTGAAGAAACATTTTTAACATTTCTTTTTTCCACCAAAAAATGTTCAAATGTTTCCCAAAAATGTTGAAAATGTGGACATCAGAAGTTTCACTGTGAAAGTATTTTTTTCTCCACATTTTCAAACTTTAAACCGGGGCAGGACGACACGAGAGTTAAGTCTGTTTCGGTTTGTTTTGCAGGAGCGAGTTCACTATTTGAGCTCTCGGATTCAGAAGAAACTTCTAGAGAGAATCAAGACATTACAGCATCTTCTCACAGAATTTAGACGACAGGTAACTGCAACACACAAACCAGGACACGTCATGCTTATCAATAATAAAAGAATCTGTGCAGTTTTTAATGCTGTGATCACGTCTGTTTTGTCTCCAGTCCAGAGACAGCCAGCTGCTCCAGGAGTTGAGCGCTGTGCCTCTTCATGTGTCACAGCGAGTTGAGGCTCTGCTGATGAACAGAAACAGAGGTTTGTTGGCTGTCTGGCAGAGCAGCTCCTTGCGTCACGTCTTGACCGACAGCCTGCCTCGTGTCCTGAGTCTGCTGCAGCACGCCTCGCTGCTGGGACAGCAGGAACTGAGGAGTGAGTGCTGACAGACGACGCTAGCCAGCTTGGAAGCGGATCTGATCAATCGATCAAAAACCTATCAAAATGTATTTATAGAGCAGAAGACCAAAGTGCTTTCCATCAGCATGATAATATAAAACAATAGAATTTGGTTACTGTAAAACCATAAAAAACAGAAAACCATAAAACCAAAATGCAGCACAGAAGAATCAGTAACATATAAATAAGACATTTTGGGACGACATTAAAAACAGTGCTAGGAATCACAAGGCTTTTATTATCTTATGTTAAAAGAACAAACTAAAGGAGCCACTTTTCCTGCGCCACCATTTCCCACAGTTTGATCCTCTTCTTTTTTTTAAGGTACAAATATATCAGCTGCTACATCAGCATCAGTGCCAGAACTGTGTACTGATGTTGAGCGGATGCAGTAAGTTCCATTGCTAGGAATAAGCTTGTGCCCTTTAGTTTTAAAGTGAGGGAAATACAATGAGTCTCTGTCTTTTTTCATTTCTTTGGCAGAAATCTAATTTCGGCAAGAGACAAAATCATAAACTTATTATATGAAACATTACAAACATCTCTCCCGTCTCATTTTATTACTTATATAGACTATCTGGCCAAAAAAGAAAAGTTTCCACCTGGATTTAACTTATCAAATTGATAAGATCCTTCCATTGGGTAATTACTGCAGTGATAAACGTGTTTCGGCTGCAACAACTTATTTAACCCTAGCTGATGCAGTGAGGAGCTTCTCATTTCTTAAACAACCACGTCAGAAGACATAGTATCCTGTGGTCATGGAAAGGATGTTAATCTGTTTCAGAAGGTCAAATTATTGGCCTGCATCCAGCAAAGAAAACAACTAAGGAGATTTCTGAAACTACTAGAATCAGGTTAAGAACCGTCCAATGTATTATTAAAACCTGAAGGATAGTGGAGAACCCTCATCTTCAAGGGACAAATGTGGTCTGATGGGTCCAGATTTACCCTGTTCCAAAGTGATGGGGTATTAGGGTAAGAAGAGAGGCAGAAGAAGTGATACATCTGTAGGGTTTAGGGTTATGGTCTGGGGTTGGTCAGGTTCAGCAACATTATGTCCCAAAGAACGAGGTCTGCTGACTACCTGAATATCCTGAATGACCAGGTCTTTCCATCAAAGGAGTTTTTCTTCCCTGATGGCATGGTCATATTCCAAGATGACGATGCCAGGATTCATGGAGCTCACATAGTGAATGAGTGGATCAGGGAGAATGAGACGTCATTTTCACACATGGATTAGCCTCCACAGAGTCCAGACCTCAGCCCCATTGAGAATCTTTGTGATGTTCTGGAGAAGACTTTGTGCAGCAGCCCGACTCTTCCATCATCAATAAAAGATTTTGGTGAAAAATGAATGCTTCTCTGGACAGAAATAAATGCTGTGACATTGTAGAAGCTTATTGAAACGATGCCACAGCGAATGAGTGCTGTACTCAAAGCTAAAGGCAGTCCAACAAAATATTAGAGTGTGTGGCTTTTTTTTTGGCCGGGCAGTGTATTTTTGTATAATTCATATATTTTCCAACACGATCATAGACGTTTTATTTTGTTCGGTGAAAATGTTCACTTCTTACTCTGGTTCTCTCTGTGAAAACTGATCCCAGATGTTGCTGTTCACTCTATTCTCAGGGCCTCTAGCCACTCTGGCAGGTGTGTACCAGGATTTGAAGGGCCAGCGGCTGGAGGCCATGTGGAGGGAGGCCGTGCTGTCGTGGGCTGACGGGGTAGTGGAGCTTCTGCCTGTTCTGCTGGAGAACCCTCATCTGAGGCCGCTGTCACAGGCTGGAGTCACCACAGTCAGCGTCGCCTTGGACCTGGTAAGGAAACTGATGCCTGTTATAGTTTTGTGCACACGATTGTCCCAGCTATGGCTGTGTTTCTGGACTGCTTTGGGTATGTTTTGTGCATATTTAACTTAGATGAGTTCTTATCCTGGATTTAAGGATTCTGTGGGAACACCTTATCCAAGTAGCTGCTTATTATCTGCCATGTTTGCTGGTGTGTCATGAACTCAAGCCACATCATACATGTAGATTATGATCTACATATGCAGTGAATAAAAGTAACGAATTCAGCAAATTGAGAGGCTAAATCCAGTAATGTTGAGCTACGTATGGAAATGAAGAGTCACACTTGCACTGGTGTTAGAATCAACCTGATAGTTGAAGTCAGTTTACAGATCACATGGGTGGAAATGCTCTAAACAGTGAGTTCATGTCTCCTACTGTCCTCCCCCGACATTTCCTATCGCTCTTCAACATGTTGGACAATGGAAGTCAAAGATCTGACTCCAAGCCATCATACTAATGTGTATTAAGATGATGTAACAGTCTTCATTAGTGTGCATTAATGGTTTTCCTGTGTCTGTCAGGCAGGCCAGCATACCTACCAGTGGATTGAGACCCGGCTGGCCACGGCTCTGTCTGGAGTCAGGAAGCGACTCGCCTCTGTCTACAAATTCTCCCCGGGGTACCGCAAATATCTGAGACCTGCATGATGAAAAGCTGTCCACACCCAGAGCAGGGATCTATTCTTCATTATGTTATCTTAAGTTCAGCCCCCAGTAAGAGCTGCCCAGACTAGGATGCATTTAGAGAGTGTTTTTCAAAAGGATTTCAGTGAATTTATTTTGGTTAACTCTAAGTTCATGTTGAAATACTGTTCAGACAGGACGCCATGTCAGATTTGAATATCACAACATTCAACGAAATACAGTATGAATGACGATAACAAGGAGCTGGCTTTGTTTTTAAAAGGAGGAGGAGGTGATTTGTAGGTTTGGAGAGTCTTGTGGACAGGCGCTAATTTAGACTTAAGAATGAAAGTCAGGGAACAGTGGACAGAAAAAAGGGTTTGTGTATCATCGGCTCTGCTCCTGCCTGAACCTCCACAAAGCTCCAATCACTGACATGCTTTTGGAACTAAAATGATATATAATTTAGATGTTCTGACATACAGCTAGACACGTTTTAGATGTCAAGAAGGTCCAGAGGAAACAAAGAGTTGCGTAACATTTAAGTGAAATGACCACATGTTGAGTCTGAGCAAAACACATAACTGAAAATTATTTGTGATTTTAGTTCAAATTGTGTTGTTTTTTTCTAGGGAATGTTCAGCCATCGTGTCAGTGCCGATGCCACCGCTTCCCTGGTCCAGGATGGCTGGAGCTGGGCTGATGGAGGTTCTTCTAGAGGAGTGGCTCCTGAAGCCTCTGCTGAGCGTCGCCTCTGTGAGACCCACGGCCGAACTCTATCGTCTCAAGAGGAAAATCATGGACAGCCCATTTGCACGTAAGCTGGAGAGGGTTGGTTTTACAGGTTTATTGCTGTGTTGTGAATAAGAACTCAGCTTCCTCCTGGATTTGTTATCGTCCATCTGTCTTCTTAGAGATTCAGTAGAAAGCAACAGGATTTGTCTTTTTTTGGTTCTTCAAGTCGTTTCACCTCTAATCCAAGAGGCTCTGTCAGTTCTAATTAGCAGAACTGATGGGAAATTACAGATATGCACTCACTGGCCACTTTATTAGGTACACCCTGCTGGTAAAAAATTGGACGCCCTTTTGCCTTCAGGACTGCATTAATTCTTCGTATCAAACTTTCAACAAGGTTTTGGAAACATTCCTCAGATTTTGGTCCATTTTAAAATGATATAATCACACAGTTGCTGTAGATTTGTCGGCTGCACGTCCATGACGCCAATCTCCGTTCCACCACATCCCAATGATGCTCTGTTGGATTGAGATCTGGTGACTGTGGAGGCCATTGGAGTACAGTGAATTCATTGTCATGTTCAAGAAACCAGTCTGAGATGATTTGAGCTTTGTGACGAGGTGCATTATCCTGCTGGAAGTACCCAGATAGCAAACTATGGGTGAATCAATGTTGAATCTATGTTGAGACCTAACGTCGAAATTATACAGAAAGCGCAAGGTTGATAAAATGTTGAGTCAATGTTTGCTTTTCAACCATAAATCACACTTTACCCAGATAGCAAAAGATGTTAAATCAATGTTGAATTAGGGTTAAGAAGGTTGAATTGTGGTTACGGTTGAAGATTGATGGATGGATCAACGTTGATTCAACAACATTTTGTCAACATTGAAGTTTGTGTTTAAAAGATACCATTGAATCTACATTGTATTTTGGTTTAATTAAAATGTTTGACAGGTCAATGTTTAATTAATGTTGAATCTATGTTTGCAAACATGTAATCTATGTAAGCAAACGTTGACTCAACATTTTATCAACCTTGCGCTTTCTGTATAATTTCGACGTTAGGTCTCAACATAGATTCAACATTGATTCACCCATAGTTTGCTATCTGGGTATCCATCAGAAGATGGTCCATTGTGGTCATAAAGGGATGGATGTGGCTAGCATCAGTAGTCAGGTTGACTGTGGTCTTTAAACAATGCTCAGTTGGTACGAAGGAGCCCAAAGTTTGCCAAGAAAATATCCCCCACACCATTACACCACTAGCAGCCTGAACTGTTGATACATGGCAGGATGGATCCATGCTTTCATGTTTACGCCAAATTCTAAATGTTGCAGCTGAAATGAAGACTCAAGACATCAGGCCATGTTTTTCCAATCTTCTAATGTCTAATTTTGGTAAAACTGTGTGAACTGTAGCCTCAGTTTGCTGATCTTAGCTGACAGGAGTGGTGCCCGCTGTGTTCTTCTGCTGCCCTGTAGTCCGTCTTCTTCAACCTTGTGCTGTGCGTAAAGAGATGTATTCTGCATTCCTTGGTTGTTAATGACTGGTTATTTGAGTTACTGTTGCCTTTCTATCATCTCCAACCAGTCTGCCCATGCTCCTATGATGTCTCGCATCAGCAAGGCATTTTCATCCACACACCTGCTGCTCACTGGATATTTTCTCTTTTTCGGCTCATTCTCAGTAAATCCAATGAGACAGCTGTGCGTGAAAATCTCAGTAGATCCTCAGTTTGTGAAATACTCAGACCAGCCTGTCTGGCACCAACAACCATGTCATGTTCAAAGTCAATTAAATCCCCTTTCTTCCACATTCTGATGCTCGGTTTGAACTTCAGCAGGTTGTCTTCACCACGTCTACATGTCTAAAGGCACTGAGTTGCTGCCATGTGATTGGGTGATTAGCTATTTCTGTTAATAAAGTCCAATAAAGTGGACAGTTTGTGTATATTGTCACCCCCAGCTCACATAGCTAATGGTCCATTAACAGCAGTATAAACACAGTCTTATGTAACAAGACCTATAGAAACAGGAGCCGACAGTTTATCTGTGTCTAAATGATGAGGAATGTTCTTTTTAGGTAGCAATGCTCACATTTTGGACAGAGAAGAAAAATGGTTTCAAGGAGGAGTAAAAGAAGCCCTCTGTTAAACTGGAAAAGACATTTGTAATCACAGAGGGAGTCTACACCACTTATCAGGTACTGAGAATGCAGTCCTGACATCACTCCCCAGGCAGCTTCTCAAAACATTTACACTTTGCCTGACCCTGCAGCTTAACTACCAACACGCTAACTTTCAAGCATGTAATCTGAGGGTGAGAATACATATTTAAGACTCATCATCAGTCAGTCAGAACTGAGGAAGCCTCTTGGGTGAAGGTGAAACGTCTTCAAAAAACAGAAAAGAGAAGTCAAGTTGCTTTCATCTGCAGCAATTACCAGAATTTGTATGACTAAGAATCTCTAAAGATATGTCCCTCTTAGACAAAACAAAATCTTAAATGTTGCAAAGACAGCCTAAGTAAACACAAAATAGTAGACAGTAAAATGGCTATCTGGTGCCTAATTCACAGATGATTGAATTTGCCAGACTTGTGCCACCTTTAGCAGCAACAACTGCCATCAAACCCTTCAGATAACTGGAGATCAGTCTCTAACACCATTGTGGTGGAACTTTGGCTCACTTTTCTTTGCTGGAAAGATCTTAGTGCTGCTACATTGAAAGGTTTATTTCAGCATCTCAATGGGGATCAGGTGCAGATTTTGCCTAGGCTGCTCCAAAGCTTTCATTTTATTCCATTTGAGCCATTTGAAATTCGGCCCCCCCCTCCCTACCGTTCAAGGAACGCTCCAGCAAAGTTCGGGCGGTGTGACCGGGCCTTTACAAACTGTTTAACTTGTGTTCTAGAGCACATTCTCCTAAAAACTTCACAGTGTGTTGGGGTAAAAATTCAATGAGCCTTTTAATGTTCTTCTGGGTCAGCAGCTGTTCTCGCCTTGGGTGACCATACGTCCTCTTTTGCCCGGACATGTCCTCTTTTGAGAGGCTGTCCGCCCTGTCCGGCCGGCGTTTATAGAGTCCTTCAAATGTCCGGGTTTTTGATCATGCCTAGCTTGAGCGCGTCACAGACCAGTGTATTTATCATTCACGTTGAATGGTTCCTTTGGAAACACGCTCTGAGAGGCGGAGTTTGAGCCGAACCCCGGATCACAAAGCAGTACAGAGGCGCTTCACCAATGACGTGTGCGCTTCACACTCACTCACTCCTCGCAGGCTGACAGGCAGGTAGGCACACTGCGAGAGAACACTCGAACCGAAAGAAAATACCGAAACGCAAATGTCATTTCACTGATGAAATGCAAAAAAAAGTACCCGTTTTCGTCCGGGTCGTGTCAAATGGGAGGCAGAATGTACAGTCTGCAAAGCTGGGACTTATGTCTCTGTAGCTAATAAGAAAAGGAAAAAGAAGGAAAAAAAGGAGTGTTGACTTGAGGCATTATTTCTATATTTTTTTCATTTGCCATTAGACACATTATTTTGAAGAATGGGCTAACTGAACATTGAAGAAGAGGCTACCTCTCTTTTTTTCTTTTTGTTTAATATTTTGAGGCATTATTTCTATTTTTACATAATTGATAATTGGGAGGTTATTTTGAAGAACTTTTCCTAGCTAAGATGTAAGTGTCAGACTTAAGAGAGATGATTATTTCTTATTTTGTTAAACATCTGAATACATGTGTTCCTACACAACTTGAGTCAATAACTATTAAAGACTAGAGCATGCCATATTTGTATGTGACTGATTATATTGTTTAGGAGAATTGCTTTAAATTAATAAAGCAACTGTTTTTTGAGTGTTTTGGGCTATTTTTCTGTATATCCAGGTAAAGTGTTCTTTTCTGGGGAATTCAGAATATCTGTTTAACTGAGTTTGAAGCACAGAAAGCCCCCTGACCCACGGAAAACCCCTAAAAATGGGGGGGCCGAAAATTTTTCGCGCGCGAGCTGGAAGTGTGTCCTCTTTTCAGAGAAACAGAATATGGTCACCCTATTCTCGTCTCATGAACATTGAGCTTTATTGAGGTAAGAGAAGTTTACAGTTCCTCTACTGTTTTCGCCGGATTTTAGTGAAGCCCTGGTTGAGTTACTGCTGAGCTCTTGGAGGAATTTTGGGAAGCTTCACCGTCCATTTGCAGATAATCTCTCTCACAGTGAATCTGCAGAGTCTGTTAGAAATACATTCCCATATTTCAGTCACCTTTCTCCTTATCTTTTCTTCAATTTCTTTTGATTTTTGCCATAGAGTGCTACTGTTGACATCTTTTACCCAAATGCTCTGTTTTAGAGATGATTCATTGACCAGCAGAAACCAGGTTTGGCTGTGTCTAAACCAGTTATCAATGCAGTTTGGACTTTTTTTCCTCTTTTGTTCTGTACAAACAGTTAGACATCAGACATCAGTAGCACAGAGTTGAGGTTGTCATCCCATGCTGCACCATCTCTGTGAGCTTTTTTGATAATAGAATAGCATAGAATCACTTTATTCATTCCCGAAGGGAAATTCAGTTGTCAGGGTTCTTATCTGTTTAATTTTGAATTGAATAGCCTGACTGCTGATGGCAGTAAAGATTTCCTAAATCTTTCAGTCCTGCAGCGCAGGGATAGGAGCCGTCCACTGATGTTTTGTTGTTCATTGAGGCAGATGTGAAGTGGATGATCCATGTTTGTCAGAATGGCCTCAGTGCCCGTCTCTCCACCTCATCCTCCACCTCATCCTCCATCTCATCCATATTTTTGCTGTTTACAAGAAGTCTCAACTTTTGTAAAACATGCCTGTCAACAAAAACACAGAAAAAAGTGAAAATCAGTGAAAGCTGAAAAGCATCAATCTGTTCATTGGTTAACCAAAAAGCATGTTGATAATACAGAACAAATGTTGAGTAAATTACTGAAACTAAAGTTGAATTGTTTGGGGAAAAAACCGCAGCACTGCCTGTAATGTACAATACATCGATAAATAATACATACCAACATGAAAACATCAGCTCTGTGATGAGTTTTGCTGAGCTGCTTTCAGTCCTTCAGGCGCTGACAGCTCTTCGTCACTTTGGGAAAATGAATTCCCAGTTCATGAAGGAATTTTGCTGGATCGTGTTCCACAGAACCTCAGTTTGACTTCATGCACAGACTTATGCAAACTACAGAATCACCACATGGCTGATTAGGTTGCAAAGTGTTTACACTCTGACATGTCATTCTTTTAGATAAAAAGCCTAAATTACCTCAGTCTGTCTCCCTGTGTTTGCCTCTCTCTCTCTAACAGACCAAGCTTTGTTGGTGGCCGATCAGTTTGTAGTGACGTTTG
Source organism: Acanthochromis polyacanthus (assembly GCF_021347895.1). NCBI lineage: Eukaryota > Metazoa > Chordata > Actinopteri > Pomacentridae > Acanthochromis > Acanthochromis polyacanthus. The sequence goes on from NC_067121.1 coordinate 30,719,482, forward strand.
ATGGTCACTTGTTCGAGCTGCCAGGTTCATGTCCGCTGCTGCTCGCCCAAGACGTCAACGCTGAGCCCTCATTCACGCTGCTGCTCAGTCCAGATCCACAGAGCTTCCTGCTTGTACAGATGAATAACAGCACTGTCAACATTCAGCGCAATGGACAGGTCTGTGTCTCTGTTCCTTTAGTTACCAGCAAAGAGAGTTCATTCAGTCAGGCAGAAGACTGATGAAGAAAATGTGTGTCACAGGTGAAGGCCGACTGCAACGCCGCAGTGTCCCACATATTTCACAGTGATGATGGAGTGGATGTCAGGAGAAGGTCAAACGTGGTGCAGGTGTCCAATCAGAACGGAGGATCACTGTCATGTGACCTGTCGCTTGAAGTGTGCAGCTTCACCCTGGAAGGATGGCTTCATGGTAGGAAAGATTCAGCAGTACCAGCCATAACATCTCAATAACAACAACAAAAACAACAATATCAAAAATACAAACAGCAACAGCAAAGACAACGATAATAACAGCAATAATAACAACAACAATACTAGTAATGACAACAATAATATGTTTTTTTATTTAGCACTTTTTAAAAAATATGCAAAGTGCGGAGTCATAGGAGTGCCATAAAAAGAAAGAAATATGTGAAAGAAAAGCTAAATAAATGGGAAAGTGGAAGCAGGAATAAACAGAAGCACACATAAGTAAATAAACCTAGAAACCTCAACAGAAGTAAATAAAATAGGAAACTAAGTGTAGAAATACAAATGACAACATACAAAAGAACAATTACAAGGATTTTCATTTATTTTCAAATTTATTGTGTTTATCTTTTGAAATATATATTTATTTTTTCATATTGCATGTCTATTTTTCTGTGTATTTGAAAAATATATTTTTTTATCTCTATGAAAAAAACACTTATTTATTTGTATGCCTTTATTTGTTTTTTACTCTGGAATTTTTTTAATTTTTTTTTGTGCTTGCCACTTTTGAGAGTGAGCTGTCAATCACCTGGCTGTGGGCGGGTCTTCCTGTCCAGGCTCAGTGCTCAGTTCCTGCTCAAAAGAATCTTGCTTTGGGAAAAAAACATTTTGCAAGAATAACCGGTCACATTACACGCAACATTCGTAAAACAATGAAACGTGAATGTTTAAAAAAAAAGGTTTAAAAACGGTGATGTAAGTTATTCCAGAGTTGCGAAGCTCATACTTCTTTTATACTTGTTTTTTTCTGCACAGGTGCATCTACTGGTCTGTTTGGGACCAACGACAATGATGCAGGGAATGATTTTCCTTTGGGTGACGGATCTCAAGCTGAGAATTTGGAGGATTTTCTCAACAGCTGGCAGGTAGAATGAGAAGAACACAATTTGCATACTGAGGACAAAGCAGTCACAATGACGGATTGTCACTACATGATTATTGTTGCCAAGAGAATATTGGAAAAGAAAACACAACTAAAATATGACTAAATATGGCATAACTTTATAGTAATGCTTCCTGATGCTCAGTTACCATCATATGTGTATTAATAGCATGTCAATAATGTATTCTTTAAATATCACGATTATTGTCAAAATTTGAGATTGTCTGGACAGCTAACTTCTTCTTTAAGATAATGAAGAGAAGGTATAACTGCTGCATTTTGATTCTACATTTTGCTTTCAAAGGGAAAACATGTGACCTAATTTCCATCACACTGTCAGAATTGGTTCCGAATGATTTGTTTTGGATTTTAGTTGGCGTTAACCTACCAAATGCAGAAGATATCGTGGTGCACGGATGCACTTTTATAACTTTTAGTGTGATAACATAAAAAAAATCAATTTTTTTTTGTTTCACCGAGGAAAAACATTCTAAAATCTTGTGCTACTGAATGTTTATGTGATTATATTGCGGTGTTGCTGACTTGAAGGAATCTATTCATCACCTGAAATTTGACTCTGTGTCCTTAGATGAAGCCTCCGTGTATTAAACCTCCAGCTGCAGCAGAGATTTTATCCAAAGCATCCAGGAGCCCAGTGAGCTGCCACTCTCTGTTCTCTTCTCCCGATTCTCCGCTCAGCTCCTGCTTCAGGGTGGTAAGTAGCAGAACACAGCTGGCGTGCATCAGCGCTTTCTTACCAAGAATTAGCCTCGATCCTGCAGCGCTGACTTTCATCGCTGCCCGATGAGATATGCAGATGTGTGATACTGTGATAACATATCTGGCACAGAATACACACAAGTACAGTATTAACTTCTCTTCACCTTTAACGAGATTTTCTGCAGCTGAGAAAAACTCTCATATGGTAAAAATAAGCTGCACTTATACACATCGCTTGCAATCAGATAAAGGGAAGACTGTGGAAGAATAAAAGCAGGCGGGTCTTTGTTCTGCCAAAAGAAGCATTTGGGTCAATCTGTAATTGTGGGACTTTTTGTAGCATAGTTGACATTTTTCTGTTTTCAGGCCTAAAATCAACATGGCCGCCTATAACCAAACACCACATGGTATTTTTACAGAAAGATTCTTCTAAATATTGTATATACAACTGAGCAAAATTGATATTGAAAATTATTTATAAAGATGTTGTAGTAAACCTGTTGACTGCGATAAATCCACCCTTGACTCGCACACTACTTATATTAAATAACTATTAAAGTCTTGCCAGTCTTTTCTTCAGGAGGAAATGACATCATGTGGAGCAGGTCATGTGATCTGGAATTAACACACTTCCTTGAGAGGTGTTTTTGTAACGGGTAACTTAGTTGAAAATGATTTCTCAGACACAGATACAATTTGTTTTTATACATATAAAATTTGATATATTGCAAAAAAAGAAACGTGTCATGATGATCTCAACTTAATAAAAGAACACAATGAAAACAAATTTTGAATCAGTTCAGTTTATTATTGTTTATCTAATTAGAAGGTGGTTGTTATTGAATTTGGACGGTTATTTAGTTGACATTTTAGTGATATACGGTTATTTTTTTTATTAATTAATTATTGTTTCCATAGCGAAAGACTGTGGAATTTGTAAAGACATGATGATAATGAACATAAAAAACATGATTCTTTTTTACTTTTAATAAAAATGTATGCAAGATATATGCCATGGACTTCAAAAGTCCCTCAATTATATGTTGACCCATTCATAAATACAGTAAGTGCATGTTTTAGAGCTATACAGGAGTGCTAGAATTCTGTAATGTAAGTTTTGGCGGACAGTAAGAGGTTATACATGGAGAAAATTAAAAACGGGAAACCTTAATAGTTGATTTTCAGACAGATTTTGACTTATTTTTTTGTTTTCAGGTTTCCTTTTTTTTGTCGGCATTTATTCTCATTGTTTAACTCCACGGAAGGGGCGTCAACATTTTATGAGATTAATGCATATTTGAGTCTTGCAGCCAAATATTTTATTATTTAGTGCATGCGTGCGACCATCACCAGCCCTCCCTGAAAGCTAAGCTGACATTCTTTATTAGAATTCCCTGTTAAGAGCCAGGGAGGGCAGTGCTACACCTCAGTGATGATGTGCAGGGAAACAAAGGGTGGACAGGATGAGACAGGACAGACAGGGACTAGCAAGCGGGGCTATTACATCTGGAGAATATCAGGTGCTGTGTTATTCCCGACTATTAATTACCCAAACAAGGTTTACAATGGCGTCTTTGTTTCCAGGTGGATCCAGGTCGGTTCTTGTCGGTGTGTGAGTTCAGCTCCCACAGGGCGCCCTGCAGATTGGCGTCTGCTTTTGTTCATCTCTGTCAACAGAACTACATACCACTGGAGCTCCCTGTCCAGTGCAGTAAGTGGAACCAGTATGTGCACAATTAAACCCACGCTGTGTCTGTCTGCTGTCATACACATGGCAACGTTTTACATTTCTGAATGATAAATGAGGTATTCGGTTATTTTTTGACCACATCTTGTTTCTCTGTTGTTTCAGTTAAAGCATGAAGGACAGACGAGCAGATGAAGAGCAAGTTATGGTCTCTGTTAGCTGCTAAAATGGACAAACGCAAACACATATACCACTGGTTGTGCCACATTACTTCTATTTTGTACTTTATTGTATAGTTTTACCTCCTGTCGTGTACGCTTTTGTCCTGTTTAGAAGTGCAGGTGTTACACCAATAATGCGAATGTGAACATACTAACTATAGCAGGTAGTTTATTAATATTCATTAGGCTTCTTTTTTTGTATTTTCTGTGGTGTGTGGTAGAAACACTGAAGATACTAAGACTGACTTTAGTGCAACCACAGTTACTAATCCATCACAACTGAGTCATAAAGACATCAACGAATATTTTTATACAGTTTGACAAAGTGCATTTATTACATTGTTGGATACTATGTGACTTTACTGCGTGTCTTTATTGCTGCTTATTCATTCATTGGATAATGGGTATGTAGTTGTGTATCTTGGATTTCTGCCTCTGAGTGACACACTCAGCAATCCAGACGATGTTGCGACTCTCTTGTTCCTTCAGCTTGATGTAGGAGTAAAACACTCCAAAGTGGAACTGCTGCAGGAAAGCCAGTATGTTCAGCTTCACCTGGGGGAAAATAACAGAATTAAAGCTGTTTAGAGGGACCACAATGCAGGTTTAAGACCGGAAGAATCTCAATTTGTCAGTAAAAGTATCTCAACCGTAAATGGAAAAGTTCTGCTGAGTTTTATTACCTCTTGCTCAAAGAATCTGTCCTCAAAGCTCTTAAACTCTGATCCTGGTTCAGGGTCTTCAAAAATTGCTTTATAGTCCTGTAGGGAGGTTAAAGTTAATTGGTTGTCTGACTTCTGATGTCTCTCATTATAGCAGCTTTCAGAGATGACTCACTGTATAGCAGTCGGCTACGGCTTTGACCTGTTCATGGTCCTCCGCCAGGGCCAGGAGTCGCAGGCCGTCAGGGTAAAGTTTACCACAGGCCGGGTACAGAGAGCTCCTGTCTGCCCCACTGAGCTCCGTCCCGAAGGAGTTCACTGTGATGATGAAGGCCCTCCTGTCTGCCTCAAACTGCAGCACACGTACAAAACAAATCTTAAACTGTTTGTTAAATTAAACCAGCCCATGAGGATCGAATCATCAGGTACCTCCAGGACGGGACACATTATTTCCCCCGTGGCACCGCCCATGTTCTTGCAGAAAGAATGGAAAGACTCTAAATATGCCTTTGGATAGAAAAGAGGGAAAAAAAGCATAAAGGTCGGAACAAATCTCATGAAAAACATGTTAAGATGACATTTTAAGCTTTGACACAGTAGTAAAATAAATGTATTCCCTCTTGGGTTGTCCAACAGCTGAAGTAAATACTACAGTTTAATATTTATGTGAACACATGCACTTAGTCATAAAGGTGAGTTATGTATTCAATTAGACACGTATAAGACAGGCGCCTGACCGTAACAAGTGCACAGAGCAGCACTGGTGAGCTGAAGAGCATGAAGGAAAGCATTTCTGTGGATATTTTTAAGCCAGTTTAACCCTCCCTATGTGTTTATTTAAACCAATCATAGTTTTCTTAGGCAGAGTTAAGCTCAGGATGCACAATCAACAGCAAAATAGAAACATGTTTGACACCCCTGATCTAAATCTTCAGTAAAACTTGACTTTACCTTCATGATGGCATTCATTACAGTCTCAAATCATCAGCGGCTGACCTTCTCTGATTTGCTTTAAGCTTTTTTTAATCCTAAACTATGGAGATTTAACCTCTTAAGTTATCTGTTTTCTGTTTAGAATAAGTGGAGGAAATTTTATTTTGGAATTTTGCACTAAACCTCTAGCCAGCATGGTGGACCTACTATGGATGGTTTTCCACTCATAGTCGTTATTCTGTGTCCTTGTTTCGTGTGCGTGTTGAGATAATTATGAATACAGCATTTCATTTCTGCTAGCAGATCCCCCTAAACCCACCGCCTTTAAATGCCATAATGACCCTTCTACCTCATGTCACGCTGTAGTCACCTTGTACAGTTTGTTTCTCAGGATCTCGGCTTCCATTTCGTCCAGGTTGGAGTCAGATACAGCATCCTGGAAAAACGGAGCTGTGACAGAAAAAACAAAACACACCGGGGTGGTTACAGGTTGACTAAAAAAGAAATAAACAGAAGTGTATTGGTAATATTTCTAATTTGGTAGAACTTCAGTATGGAAACCAATTTCTGCCAAAAAAAATATAAAGTTGGACCTGGTAAAAATAAAAACGTGTAGAATGTAAAAATTCAGTCTCAGTAAAGGCCAGATGAGTGTACGACAAAGTGAGAATAATGGGTTAGAGAATACGCTGAGCCTAAAGTCAGAGTTTTCAGTGTTATGAAGGTGTCTCTCTTTTTAATGCTAGGTCACCATGGTAACCGATGCTGCACAACGGACCTGAGGAGGTTCTGTTCTGTTCTGTCAAACCTAAATGCTTCCTTTGAGCGTCGTGTTTAGATAAATCACAGTTAAAGTTTAAGAGCTCTAATGTGCAGCTGTCACGTTAGAAACAAATGGCTGAGTGGTTAAACATAGCTTACATAACTTGCAGTAGTGGTGATTTTCCCACTAAATACACTTTTATATCTTTAAAGCTCCACATTATAACAACCTGTTCCTCTTGGCTGAAGTAGGCAACACACTGCTGGTCCATTTTTGTGTGGAAAAAGAGTCAAATGTCCCTTTTGTGGAAGAAAATCGTGGCCAAGAGAATATTGTAGGAGAAAATACTGAAATACGACTTTATGGCACCAGAGTTGTGCAAGTCACTGCAGATAGAACGCCACCAGCGACTTGTAATGAGTCATAAATGACTCATACATTCAAGTTTCTGATCTTTGGGAGTCAGAAGCACATGTTACCCAGCGGTGTGTCCACCAGGATGGCTGAGTAGAGTTCAGTCGGGGTGCGAGCGATGCCCACGGCCGCCATTTGGTCAAAACCTCCCAGCGGGTGACACCGTGGGAGCAGCTCTGCCACATCTCTCTGCTTCAGGGCTCCAGTGATCAGCATCACCACATTGTCGATCATGTAGCCGTAACTATGGCAACACAGAGCACACAGTGAATGGATGTCCCATTTTTTGTTTTGCTTCTTTTTTTCTGAATGCCATTTGTATCAAAAAATTGGGACAGATTTCCACACAGATTCACGTTGAGTTTCGTAAACGGTAAAATTGGATTGCATGGAATTAGTTTTTTTCATAATTTGCTGAATCTTTTTTTGCTGTTTGTGTAAAGATTGCGGGATCAGACAGGATCAATCTGGGCAGATGCAACTGATGCACAGATTTCTTTTGGAAATGCTGAGTAGAAAGAGCATTTTTGAGACCAGGTGTAGACATCTTCTCAGCTCTCCACATTTTCATATTAACCCTCGTGTTGTCCTGTGGGTCAAAATTGACCCGGTTTAAAGTTTGAAAATGTGTGTATGTGTGTGTGTGTGTGTGTGTGGGGGGGGGGGATCAGTGAAACTGATGTCCACATTTTGAACATTTTTGGGAATTTTTTCTACATTTTTTGGTGGAAAAAAAGAAATTTTAAAAATATATCTTTAAGGACATTCGATTTTTTAAAAAAAATATCCTTAAAGAAAATATTAGAAGTTTTACTGATATATATATGTAATCACTTTAGATATTTTTAGGATTTTTTAAAAGATTTTTACTCATTTTTTGAAAATATTCACAAGAATTTTCTTGCGAAATTTGGGGGATTTTTTAAAAATTAAACTTTTAAGGAATTATTGGAATTTTGTTCATGAAGGTTTTGGAAATTTTCATAAATTTTGGGATTTTTTTTCTGAATTTTTGGATTTTTTTCAGACAAGGAAACAACATTTTTTGGTGCCCGTAAATGAAGACAACAGGAGGGTTAAAGCATATGTATCATACGTTATATAGTCGAGGAATGTAGAGAGCGGCGGCAGAGCATTGGAGCGCAAACAGCTGAACTCGGTCACCAGATTCTCCCTCAGCTTGCTGTCCACCAGAGACACGGTCAGGTCTTCTTCAGACGAGGACAACAGTTTACCGTAGTCTGTGCTCTGGAGGTGCAGCTTCATGTCTGAGGAGGAAACAGCAAACACAGTATTTTGCCTCTAAGATCAGCAGAAAGAGATGAATCATAATACAGTATATGATTCACACTCAGCTATTTCTGGCCCTCTTGTTACACTCATTACAGCTGATGATCACTCACGGTGCCAAATATTGAAATTCTGGACTCTGTTTTTCCACTGGTTTGTCTCTAAGACTTCTTCCATGAGCAATTTACTACAGGGATGACGTACTATCATGTGTGTTAGGAACATAAAATCTAAAATACAGCATAATATGCACTATATACTAACATGTCACTGGTTTTCATCTTAGCTAACTGACACTTTCTTTCACAGTCAAAGAGAGGAAGGCCCTAATATGTGGGGGGAACATTCTGATCATCTGTGGGATGAATGAGCTCCAGGTGTAGAAACTGTTTAGATGAGGTAATCGCTGTCAGGAGTGCTTCAAAAACACCCACACACAAATGCACATGGGTATACTCTAACAACACAGTAGGAAAAGCTTTCAAAAAGTAAATTGAGTGATGAGCAATCCTTACCCTCCAGCGTGTCGCACTGAGCCAGATTATGATAATCAGCCTGAGTCAGGATCCCAGCTTTCATTCCTCGGACCAGACCCTCCAGATATCCATGATCCACGTTAAAGCTGAGCTCCTGACACGCTGCCATGACGCCAAATGACTTCTCAAATGTGTTTCTCTTGTTCTTTTTACTGCAGTAACTTCTGCATTGCTCCGTCCCTGACGAACATTCATGCAGTTATTTTTTCCTTCCTCTTTGACACCAACAAATTCCAAAGCTGTTCTAAAATTGTGCCCAGCCTCAGTTCCTCTTCCGAAGTGCATCCAGTCTGGCTGCACTGGATCACATTTTCATTCATTCTACTCTATTCTCCTGTGTAAAGAGAGAAGAACATACTTATAAGAAAACAGTGATGCAATATCCACCGATCAGCCGTAACTTTAAAACTACTGACAGGAGAAGATAATAACATCAGCTATTATCTCCTACAAGGCAGCTGTCAGATGGTGGAATATATTAGGCAGCAAGTAGTCTGAGTCATCACAATGTGAGTATAAACCTGCCACTGGCCGCACATCTTTCATCTCTCCTTCCATTATCTATGAGTTATCTTTTATAAAACCTGCCTTCACCAAAAAAAAAATAAATAAATATCAGGCAGCAACCTACCACACTGAAATTTTTGGTTTTACAGTGAATTAACTATTGTAATCATAGTTCCTGACTCCCAGGATACAAATGTTGCACCAAAACACAAATAGTTTTACAGTCACCGTAATGAAAAAATACTACTGCTGCATCCTGGGCTTAGTGCCGCCTAAGATGACTGGTTTAACCCCCATGTTGTCTTCGTTTACCAAAAAATATTGTTTCCTTGTCTGAAAAGATATCCAAAAATTCTGCAAAAAATGCCCAAATTTCTGAAAATTTGCAAAACCTTCAGGAAGAAAATTCCAAAAATTCCTTAAAAGTTTCCCTTAAAAGTTTTATTTTGAAAAATCCCCTAAATTTGGCAAGAAAATCTTTGTAAATATTTTCCAAAAAATGAGTAAAAATCTTCCCAAACAGATCGTAAGAATATCTAAAGCAAGGATGGATCCAGATTAATTTTAGTGGGGGGGCACAGGGGGGTACAACAGATATTTTGGAGGGGCTTTTGTACTTCCTGCATAAGCTGAGCAGAGCCAGCGCCCCGGCCCCCATCATGTCCACGTTCTACAGAGGCACCATCGGGAACATCCTGTCCAGCAGCATCACAGCATGATGGATCCTCCAGCACATCGTGAAAGCAGCAGAAAGGATTGTCGGTGTCTCTCTCCCCTCCCTCCAGGACATCTACAGTACCCACCTCACTCACAAAGCACTAAGCATTGCGGTTGACCCCACACACGCGTCTCACAACCTCTTCAGCCTGCTGCCATCAGGGAGGAGACTGAAGAGTCTGAGGGCCAGGACCAGCCGACTGAACAGCTTCATCCACCAGACTGTCAGGAAGCTGAACTCTCTCCCCTCTCTACCACCCCCTTCCCCTGCATACACAAACTCTAGTCAATAACCTCTGATCTGCACTGTAACAGCACATGGTCTGTTTGACACTAGTCACTTTAATGCCAATTTGCATTCCAATTTGCAATTTGCACTCATCTCGTCTTCCATTGTACTTCAACACTCAGGTTCTGAATAATAGAATCTAAAACTGTGCCTTATGTAGATTAGGATGTTGTTGTCTTTTGTTTTTCTCTTATGTTTGATGGTATTTCACATTTTAGGGTTAGAGAGAAATGCAATTTCAGTTCTCTGTATGCCGTGATTTGTTTTACAGAAAAAATACATTATTTCAAAAATGTGAATTTGAAAATGTAAACAAACTGTAATAAGCATTAGCTAGCTGCTCCATTTGCTCTGAATATTCTTGTTCTCGTTTTTGTCAAGCCCAAACTAAAAATTAATCCATATTCTGGCTACATTACAGACAACAGCAGCCATGGAGTGACCGGAAGTCAGCCGACCTAGCGGAAGTGCTAATGAGGTCTGCTTTGGCACGGATTATTACCGTCACACATGTAGCTTTGAACATAAATCTTCTACAAGACACAGAGCTGTAGCTCCGTTCCAGAGTGAGCTCTAATGTTTCTCTGTGTGACTGTGTCTGACTTCCTCTGATAAAATCATCCTGTTCACTCGGAGCTGTAGACACAGATATATATCTATCTACTGATTCATATTTATAAACACTAGTCTGGTCCGATGCAGTCTCAAAGATGAGAGGAGTACGTGAGAACCAAGTACGGACAGTTGCATACCGAGAAACGGCCACAGTCTTCTTACCGCAAAAGTACAAAGCTGCTCGTCTTCTCCAGCATCAGGAAACGTCTTCAAAGCTTCTTCAAATCGAAACGAAATACAATCAAAAGAAGATTATTGGTGCATTCAGGTGTAGTCGGACAACGAAGTTGCGTTCATGAGCGTTGGAAATCGGATGAGACTATAAGCAATGTGAATTTCCAACGAAATTTTTTTTGAGGGAGGCACACGGGGTGGCCAATCAGATCTTGGCAGGAGTTTGGTTGATTTTTTTGTTTGGCCAATGTTCTTTAGAAACATTTTTAACATTTATTTTTTTCCACCAAAAAATGCTCAACATTTTCCCAAAAATGTTGAAAATGTGGACATCAGAAGTTTCACTGTGAATATATATATATTTCACACATTTTCAAACTTTAAAATGGGTCAGTTTGACCCGTGGGACAACACAAGGGTTAAAGAAATACAAACAAGGCAGAGTGTTTTATCCCTGTATGGCAGAATGATAGAGAGGTGCAGCACAGAATGGTCTGACAGCAGGTCTTGTGGGGTGTTTCTGGTATGCAGTAGTTAGTACCTACCAAAGTTGTCCAATCAGTGAACAAATGATGAAGTCCTGTTTGGAAAAGGCTCACTCGTGTGTCGGGAGTGAGGGCTGGTCCATGTAGTCTGATCATACAGAAGAGCAAACCTTTATGCTGCTATGATATAAAGGTGTCAGAATTAGACCATGGAGCAATGGACAAAGGTTGCCAGCTCTGATCAAGCACGTTTTCTTTACTTCATATGCATGCACATCATCGACCTGGAAAAGAAAAGAGAGCAGGATATACTGTGGGAAATCGGTGGAATATTTTGAGCGATTTTCCCACTGGGAAATTTAGGGTTCTGGCATTCATGTTTGACATGAACCACCTACCTACACACTGCTGCAGACCTCGTCCACCCCTTCATGATAAGACTAATCCCTGATGGCCTCTTCCAGCAGGATAATGTTCCCTGCCACACTGCAAACATTACTTATGACAGGTCTGATGAGCAAAGAATTCAAAGTATTGGCACCCAGATCGCTCAACAGGTTGAGCAGACAACCCACTAACAGATTACAGTCCCTGGGTTCAATTCCAGCTCACGGCTGCAGGTCTTTCCCCCATTTGTCTCCCCTATTTTCCTGTCTACTTCTCATCTTAACCTGTCAAAAATGGCCAAAAATAATTTCTTAGAATTCCCCTGCTTCCAATCTGATCGAGCATCTGTGGAATGTGCTGGAAAAACAAGTCCTATCAATGAAAGGCCCCATCTCGCAACATCCAGAGCTGAAAAGATCCACTGCTAATCTCCTGTGGTATCAGGCACCAGGAAACCTTCAGAGGTTTTGTGGAGTTCATGCCACCGATGTCTTTGTGGCTGATTGGTACAAATTACATGATGGACTTTAGTCTGTGTCACATAATGCACAAAAGAAAAAGGAACGCCAATGAAATGATTCAGTGCGTCTCCACTGTACAGTTTTGGCAACATGTATGCTGAACTAATGTCTGTATTTTTTTCTGTTGAAATAATTCTGTACAAAATCAGACAGCAGAGCGTTCCTGTGGGAAGCAGAGAAAATGTCAGACACATTTATATTACTTACACTCGCTAACGTTTGTTCATGTGTTCCTCCCTATATGGACAACTGTTTCTGATTATTCTTACATAAGACACAGTACATGAGTTCAGCTCTATGAACTTATAGGGGTTGCTTCATGTTGGATACATGAGTGAACTGCTCTTTTCAGAAACACCTCACTCCTCTCTGGCTCCCACTCCTTCATGGTCAAGAGTTAAAAAGGCATTCTGAAAACACGATCTCCGTGAAATGGATTGCCATTCAAAACAGAAAGGTACTGTTACGCCACATCAGATGTGTCTACTTAGCTAACTCTTTTTTCCCGTCTCAGACAAATTTGTAATATTAAAGAAATAAAGATTTCCTGGAAAGGATTTAGGAGATGGAAAAGTGCTTAACTGTGGAATTCACACAGACTAATAACATGTGTCTATGCATGTCTTTACTGGAAACACACAGCACAAGCAGCTTAATGTTAATTATCTTTATACTTTTCATGTAATTTGTCCAAGAAAAGTTTCCAAAGCACATTGAACCCTTGGTTATCCACAAGACAGCCTCCAGCAAATATTTTCAAGCTAACTTTGATTTTCTTTGCCTGTATTTAATCTTACATTCCTAATCTCCTGAAGTAAATCTAATTCCTTCCTATTCATTAACATTTAATGACTTATCTTTATACTGTTTCAAAGATTTTAGGACAATCAAAATGAAAAAAAAAGCAAGAATAATACAAGTTTACATTAGACAGTATTTGTTTAATAGCAAAAATAGAAACAAACTTCAGCTCATAAATTCACACACAGATAACTGGTGATTTCACAAATGGGACTCATGCATATGTATTCTTCAATGCATTGTTTACATAAGTGGACATTTGTCCACATTTTTTAAAGCAAATCCAAAAACTGAGATCCCCATGTGATTAGCATGGATAATAAAGAATAAAAATTATAAATATATTCCAAAGCAGCAACAGTGCAGGGATTACCCGAGGCTTAACACAGTTAAAATGTGATACACATATTTATGTCTACATGAAGGAAAAAGTATGCCACCCAAACTGTGTCACACCTACAGACATCCCACATATCGGATGTTGAGTTTAAGACTATGTTCTGTTTTTTTTTTTTTTAAGATTCTTGCCTCACAAAGAAGAGCTTTCTCTTGTTCCATCAGTCTGTGTAGTAGCTAACTCTGAACTGTAATACTATGAACTAAAACTGCCCTTGCACTGCTGAAGAGGAAAACCAACAAGCCAGGAGGCAATATATGCGAATACCTCTGTGTCTAGATGTCTACTGCTGCGTATTTGTGCATGTATCAGTGCTTAGGTGTGCTGTCTAGGTCTTCTTTAAGCACAGAGGGTTCATCCTCCAGCAGTGGCAGATGGTATTGAAGAGCCGACAGCGACAGGAGGCGCAGGGGTCGCAACACGGAACATGCGAGGAGCAGTTTTCCATCAAGCGGCCACAGCGACGTGCAGGAGCCACGACGTTTGATTTGTGTTTCTAAAACACCAGCAGGGACAGAATTCACAGAAGTGGAAAAGCCATTAAAATCCCCATTGTACCATTTAAATCGTAGCTCCTGTTGTGTGTAAAAATATGAAGATGTTAAATACAGAGAAGGTAAGTTAAAGCTGCACTAATGCATTATATTAAGTGAACAGTGGCTTAAATTGCTCTTTTCATTCGCCTCTATAGAGTATTTTAGCGTCTTTCAGCTCATGGTCAGCTCTGTTTTCGAGGCCTGTCTTGATTTACTCCTACTGTTTTATTCAGCACCATTTTTCGAAGGCTTGTTACACAGAACCATCGGAAAAGTCCTCCTTAAAAAAATATTTGGAAAAGGGCACACACTCTCTAAGAATACTTGATCCAATTAACTATTTGTCTCTCATGGGCTAAAATGGCAACTTGAGGAGGTTAAAAATGAAGCCAACATAGAGGTGCAAAAAATTGCAGTTCCATAAATGGCCACTTGATGCTTCCTCTAAAAGTGAGTCAGTCCTCATTGACCTTTATGTTAAAATGTTCAACTTTACAGCAGAAACAAACATGTTTACAGTCCGGTACAAAGAAACCAGTGTTGCTCTGTATAGCTAATTTCCTCATTCGTGACAAATGTACCACAGTGAATTTTCTCAAGTGTGCTTGAAGCAGCTATTTTCTGAAATGGAAGAAGGAAATGGAGCTGCTGTCAGAAGTGTAAAAAGAAGAAGATACAGTGTTTTTCTAACTCTGCAGTTCCTTTGGGAGAAATTTAAGGGCAATATTTGGACTGGAAACATGCAAATAAATAAAACTGCCAACACTTCACATTTCCAGCTCTCACAGAAAAGCGAGTGAACATACACTTACAAACACATAGATGCATCAAATAACGAACCAGAGCGATGAATACTCACAAGATTTTGATTTTGTTGAGGTGGAGAAATCTTTTGCCTTGCAAACAGCCGTCTGCTCTTCGCTTGGCCAAAAACTACAATTAACAGAGGATGAGACTGAATAAACATTTCTTATTTTGATTAGCTTTAATACTCTTTTTCAGTGGAAATCTGTGCAGTGGCTCTGGCCAAGAAGAGGAAAATTCCTCACCAGAATCTCTTCAGACCTAGAAGAGGCTGTTCTGTCGTTACACATGAAGATCAAGCAAGAAATGAGCCTTACGTTTAGTTTGCTTTCAATGTTCTCTCAGGTCAACACTCGACTGTGAGCAGGACTTGACTCAGAAGAGGATGGACACATGTATTAAACACTATCAAACAAGATGGATGCTCTTTGTCTGCTCTTCTGATTGGATGTGGATGGCATTCCTCCACAGAAAGACATCCCATCTATCCACACTGCTTCACTTTTTTAATGCTCTCTTCATTGGTTTTGCAACACATTAGACATTCAGTTGATTGATGCAACAATGTATGAAAATAGAATTACATATCAGACCAGGAGACCCCTCCCTTCCTTCCCCTACTACTCACGCCACCAACAGTCCACCTCTGACCTGTCTTCAGCATGTCTGCCTATTCATATAAAAAGGAATAAATAAAAACAATGCAGAACTTCAAATAAAAACACAGAACAAGTTGCAGAGAGGAAACAGCCCAGGCAAGACAACAAACAAAAAGGGAAAAAAAGAGACAGCAACAACCATCAAGTCCACATGCCTGACTAACACATGACAGCTGGATTCAAGATTGATTTCAAAATAAAAGAAGCACCTTGTTGTGGACCCACCGCTCCCAAGATCTTTTTAAAAATAAAATATCTGGGTCTGATTTTAGACTCCCATTTAACATTTGAAAGTCATATCAAAAGATCACAAGAACAGCCAATGCAAATCTGTACACCTTTCGACACATAAGGGACTGTTTATCATTCCAAGCAGCAAATGTGTTTATGCACGCTATGATTTTTTCTCATCTCAGTTATTGTATAACCTCCTGGTCACAGGCAACGATCACAGTAATTAGTCCATTAAGAATGATCTATAACAGAGCGTTGAAAATACTGGCCAGAAAATCTGTTAGAACCCACCATTGTGAAGTTTTACAGAGGTTGCACTTTCTTAATTTTGAAAATTTCATAAATTTCTGTAATTTAAAACTCATGTATAAATGTCTGTACAATCAAGCCCCTGAGGTTTCTTGGACAGTTCATTGTTCTACTTAGAGCAACAGGCTCAAGAACACGCGGAGCCTCTAATGGGAATGTGAAAGAGCCTGGGAGAGACACTGTGTTTGGAAGATCTGCCTTTTCTGTTAAGGTTGCTAAACTGTGGAACTCTCTGTCACGCGAACTAAAACAAGACCTAGATCTAGGGGCCTTTAAAAATGAACTGAAGCGGGTTTTAAAAGGGGATCAGGTCTGCAACCATTTTTAGATTGAACAGAATGTATTTGTCTTTGTATTAATGTTGTTGTTTTTTTGTTTTTTTTTCTCTCTCTTCTGTAAAAGCCCTTCTAGGGACGGACTTTGCAAATTAGCTCTGGCTATAAATGTCATAGTGTTATACATGTTTACTGTATACACTGGTCCCTATTAAATAAACTATAAATAAATAAAACTCTCCACGCTTTCCCTTGAGGTTGCGATTTATCTTGGAATTTGGCATCCAGTACATGGCACCAATTCATCGTTCATCCGTTCACCAGCTGTCCTCCAAAAACTGGCATTTTAATGTCACATCCCGTTAACCTCATGTGACATAAAGAAACTGGGATCCCCCCCCACCCCCACCCATGAGGCCAAGTTGCTAAAAACAACAGCCAGAATTCAGTTGCAAACATATGGGCTCTTCACACACAAGGAGGAGGCGGGGGTGGATGAAGGTCTGTGCTTGTCATCTGATTAGAGGCTAAAGAAGCTGGCATGCTAACAGAAACACGGCATCCATAGCTGCAGTAGCTGTACATACGGTTTCTTTATGAGCAATGCAATAAATACAGCATCACTAAGTTGAAAAAGTTGGATTCTTCTATATGGGGCCCTCAGAGGACAAATATTCTTGTCATCAGGTGGCTAACCTTTGTGAGGCGTCCGCTAACTATCAACAGCTGGACAATCTCTGGGTGCTTGGCTTTGGAAATGATTTGGTTATGTCCATCCTTACGTAACTTTACTGGAAAACATTTTTAACACCTGATTCCAATCTTACTTGGGAAACAGAAATACAAATTCTGTTCACAGTTTTCTTGTGAGAACTCCTTCATCCTTACTGTATCATTTGTCACTTGGTAGAAATCAAGACGAATTACTGATTCACACCTCTCTCTTTCATACTTGCTAGATAATGTTTAAGAATCACACTCAGTGGTCTTTGTTTCTTCAAATGGGAGATAAAATTACAGAGCTCATCAAACAGTTTTTGACTGACATTGCCTTGTTTTTATAGCACACCAAAAGGGTAAAATGTCCAGTTAATGAGTGATTGTAGTTCTGCATGAGTCTGTTTACATGAGTAATAGTGAAATAAGAGCTGTCTACGTAATCCTGCTAACGGAATTTTTCATTCACTCAACAAAGCCATTTTCAGGCCTTGGATATGTAACATTACTGCTAAATCAATCTGTTAAAGTGTCATTTACATAGGTCAGATTTCTGTTATTGTTTCTAATGGTTTAATTTAGAACCCTCTGCATTCTCATTTACATTTTGTGGATGGATTTTCTCCTGGAAAAGTAAAACTGTGGCATATAGGAAAGACTTCCAGTTCAAAGGAGCTACAAAATCAGTGTAAAGGCTGATTCATGGTACCCACATGAGGAACTTTGACAGCAGACAGCGGACACAGTTTCATTCATACCTCAATACATTCGTGTTGGCCTGCTGCACAGATGGCTACATTGGCCAACACAGAAAAGCACAGCAGCCCCATGGATGTTCAAAAAATGCTGGTGTGACTTTGCACTAGGTACAGATTTCAATTTTCAATTCAATTCAATTTATATAGCGCCAATTACAATTCAAATTGTCTCAAGACGCTTTATAGAACCCATAACAAACAAGATCGGGTTCTAGCACTGTGTCCACGTACAGAGATGAATGATAGAATTACGGATAACCAAGAAAATCTCCTTGCAGTCTTTCCTCTAAACAAGCATTTGCTTTAAAACGCCTTCTGTTTTTCCTTCACGCACAGTCACCAACTTGAAAGTCCACAGAGGTGTCCATGTTGACCTTGCAGTCATGTGGTTAATGACAAAATATACATCACATGGACACAGACAGCATTAATTGCCCATAAGGGGGTAACATGGTGTCATATGACAGGAACAGGACTTTCTCACATTATTCTTCAACATAAGTTTCATTTTCAAATGTTAGGTTAGCATCATCACTGTCTGAGGAAGGCTGTGACATGCACGTAAAAGCTCTGGAAAAAAAAATTGTAAGTATTTGTCTTCTAAATTTGGTTTAGTTTCAGACCAGTGACTCGTCTTTTTTCTTCTTTGCACTTTTGCTTCACAAATTAGGAATGGGTGTGGCCAGTCAATAGTTTAGCTGCCAAATCGCAATTAAAACAGCATGTGAAACAAAAAGCAGGTGGGGTGCTGCTTTTTCTATCATTCTTGATCTATATGTAGATCCCAGATGTACATAAGTGACTATTTGCTTTGAAGCACGTTGGCATGTTCCCATAAACATATGGAGCTGGACCAGCATCCAAGGTGCGGCGGTATAGTGATTTATACAGACTCAGATAGCAGCTAAGATTGTCAGTCTTCCACTGCAAATCAAAGTGATTTGACTCCATGTGTCCTGTCTGCTGGCCTTGATGTTCTTTTTGAAGATAATCCTTATTTTATCATTATTTTTTTTACCCTGGCTTTTTGTTTTTGAGCTCCTGATCAGTAGTAACTCAGCATTTAGACCTAAATAGTCCACAGCACATGTCCTCTGCACATGTGGTCAGTCGAGCGTTTTGGCCATGCCAGGAGCAGAGGGACGAGGAGTAAAATAACAGGGTGAAAAGTGCTTTCAATACATATTCATATGGAACACATAAAAATTGTGTTGGAAGTGTTTTAAGTCAGTAAATTTGCAGTCAAATAGACTTTAGCATGGATCCACCCTCTTGGCTTTGGGCCACAGTCATCTGCAAGGCCGTAGTCAGACAGCTTCAATGCACCGGTGCATTGATTTTCCAAATGTCTGGAACCATATTGAAGGAATGAACATTCTTTCAAAAATATTGGCTCGTTTATGATTTTGAAGATGGTGGTAGAGAGTGTTGTCTAACACATCGGTCTGAAATTTCCCGAAAGTTTAACTAAGCTGAGATCTAATAACAGGAATTTCCATCCATCCATCATCTATACACCGCTTAATCCTCATTAGGGTCACGAGGAGAATGGCGTCTATCCCAGCTGACTTAGGGTGAAGGCAAGAGGCACCCTACACAGGTCATCAGTCTATCTATACAGACAAACAATCACACTCACATTCACACCTATGGACCATTCATATTTATCAGTTAACTTCAGCATGTTTTTGGACTGTGGGAGGAAGCCTGAGTACCCGGAGAAAACCCACACATGACCAGGGAGAACATGCAAGGGGAATTTAACAATTGATATTTTATTTTATATCATCTGGTGTTTCCTTGTTGCATATGTTATTTTGGATCGCACTTCTTCAGTTCTTCAATCGCTGTGTTTTTGAGTTCTTCATTTCTAACACGATGTGGAAGTGGAAGGTTGCTTGTAATGTTGTTTTATTTTTATTCTGCTCATCTGTAAAGCCCTTTGTGCTACATTTCACTTTTTTTTTTTTTTTGATGGGACAGTGCATATTAGTGAACACACAATGTCATAGGTTTACACAAGCTTGCAGTAAATGAGCCGAATTTAGCCCAAGTGCTGAAAAAGTTATATAAATAAAATCTGACTGACTGGCAGTGACCTCAAAGGCCAAACCATGGGATTTACTCAAACCATTCAGTGACTCCTTGTGCCCTTTGGATGGAAACGCTGTCATCCCGGAGAAGACTACTTTCACCAGAATGGAAATGTTTCGTCACAGTAAAGGAGATCACTCAGATCAACTCTGTATCGATTGCAGTGACTCTTTACTCTAAGGGGATAAGTGGACCTAAACATTCCCCTACAGTATAAAAGAGCCACTGGATCCCCTTAAAGGTTCAGATCTGAGCTGTTCTTGGTGCCACACATGCAGCCAACCACTTGTCAAGAACATGGTAAAGGCTCACTCATCGATCATATTACTTTTTTCACATCTCAGTGGTTTTTAAGCATTCGTCTTTGTAATGACATGTTTATGTGATGCCATTCTGCTCTAACATCCATCTCTGTGTAATTGTGCAGAGAATGTTCTTGCTGAAATTCTGATCACGTACTACACTAACATCCTCAATCACTGGCTCTCCTGTTTTTCTTTACATATGGCACTAATGTACACTACCAGTCAAAAGTTTGGACACATCTTCTCATTCAGTGGCTTTTATTTAATTATTTTAGACATTGTAGATTAATATTAAAGATGTCAAAACTAAAAATACAACTTATGGAGTTATGTTGTAAACAATATTAATTACAGCATAGAAAATAATACAAGTAAATAAAAGCAATGAATGAGAAAGTGTGTCCCAAACTTTTGTCTGGCAGTGTACAAGCACCACGGTCATCAAATGTGTTAAACACAATTTCTAACCCTGTTTGCTGACGTCTTTCCCACAGATCTAAATACAGACCACACTTTAGAACTCAATGTTCCTAAAACCAGCTGAGCAGCGGTTTTAAGTGGTACATGTGCTCCTAATATCCACTGATTAACAATGAGCCCTCTTTAAAAGCCACTTACATCATTTCCTCTTGACAAAACAGAATCAGCTCTATGACTGGATGTTAATTGCTTAATTGCAGTGGACCTGTGTAGAATAAGGATCAACCAGTTCTGAGTGTGAGATATTTGGCATTCTGATGAATTAGTGGAACTGTGATTTGGAGGTTAAGGTAGAAGATACCTCTGAAGTTTGTTAGGATTTATTTGTTTAAAGTACTTCTAACTGAACACTGAAATTGATATTACAAATGAGTGTTATGATATCGATAAGAATAACTACTTAATGTGCAATGAATGCATGAGTTTTGCTTTAAAAGGGAAGAGATGAAGAAAAGCTCTAACTCCCAGGTCTGATGGACACAAACAGTTTAGGCTGGAAAGTTACAGCCGCTTACAAAGAAATGCTTCTTCTTCTACACGTGCACACACACGTTTTGGCTTTGATACACAGCACATCCCTACTTCCGGTATAATGTAACAACTAATTGCACTGAAACTGCCAACTCAAGGTTGTTTGAAGGAGAAAACCATAATAATATTTCCTACATCCTGCCTTTGAAATACCACTAATGGCTACATCACATCTCAGCTGACAAAGGAAGAATACTAACTGTTAGAAAGCGGGATAAAGTTTGCAGGAGGGTTATTTTTATAGGGTGCGGCTCCTGGGGATTGGATGAATCGTGTGCCAAGAGATGACACATCTGTACACCAACTAAAGGAAGAGCCAAGTCTAAGCCACGGTTTATCCCCACGTTTAGCCAATCACAATTCAACACTTGAATTATATGTTTGTGTTTTATAACCAATCACATTTCATCATAGTGTTTCAAACGTCCTGCTCATATTAGACTTCATCCTTTTCTGGGAGGCTGTTCCAGACAGAAAAGGTCCTTGTACAAAATTCTTTTGAGACACTGATATTTACAAATAAACAGCTTAATTAAAGATGAAGTAGTTTGCTTTCTATCTCAAAAAACGAACACGCTCAACAAGTTGTATTAAACATTGCATTATTGTATTGAACATCTGACTCTTTTAAACTTTAGAGCTCCGCAAAATCTTTCTAATTGAAAACAAATTTGAACACTCTGCTTTAAATGACAGACACGTCTGCCAAAACTGACCAAGAAGCTCAGCCCTCTCCACTATTAAGGAAATTAGCTACTTTCACAGTGGCTAAAGCTCTGCTAATGGCTAGCAGCTAAGTCAGGAGGCAGTTACAGAATACGCTGAAACAGTGTCTGGAAAAAAAAGCAACAAATAATGCTGCAAGAAATCTACTTTAGTGGACCTGAAAACCTGAAAAAAGAAATATATTCCCAGATCCCTACAGTAGAAGCATCTAATTTTGTTGCGTTTCTTGCCAGCAGTCTGTATCTCTCCTTAATTACTTGAAACACTAATTTTCAGGGGAATCATCATCAACCTTCTGGTCAATGAAACACTTCATTGTCTACCAACTCCTGCCCACGTCAACACCTGAACTGCTGTCCTTTCTATGTTTTTCGAATTAAAATGGTTGATTTTCTGCAGTCCTGTTCAAACTTTGTGCACTTTTTCCATTTTTTTCTGTTGATGTAAATAAAGGAGCAATCAGCAGCTAAACAGCCGAGTATATCTCCCGGGGCTCGGTGGGGTAAATACGAAACATTCATTCACTACGTAAGCAATGTGAGAGCTCAAGATGAATAGTAATGTTGCTTCATGTCTGCTGGACCACGAGTCAAATGCTTTCAAACAAATTGGACACAAGTGTGACATGACAGAGACTGTTTTGTAGAAGTCAGAGTTGGGAATGATGTTCGAGTACAACCTCTGTTTTCAGGTTAGCCATTGTTAGCAATTAGCATCATGGCCACAGACAGCAGTTGGACTGTAATGTGTGGAGCAGTGATTTATTGAGACAGAAATGCTAATAAACAATATATTACCACACGTCACTAATGTTGAGGTGAGCTGAAGTTCTTTCAACTTTCTGGGACGACTACAGCTGATGTTCTGGTTGAAATTTTAAGCACAAAACTTCTGACTTCTCAGCTCAAATGGGATAAACCAACAAGCAGAAATCTCGTTTACGGACGAGTTAATGCACTCAAATTCTATTCAAATCATGTCACTATGATTGAATATCCACAACTAACGACTTTTTGAAGACATTTATCTTCATCCAAGAGGCTTAATGAGTTCTGAAAGATGGATGAGGACTCCCAGGTTTTCTTCCCAGATCCTGTGCTGTAAAGTTCTGTTGTTCCTCAGCTTTTGGTATGAATCAAATTGTAGTTATTTATCTGCAAGTGTAGGTTTCAATGATTCTCCCCCAAACACCAGTACTAACATCTTGAGTTACTCCTCACTTGGCATTTTTACAAACAAGGATTTGGGCGCAAGAAAAAATAGCTTGAACTTCCCATCAACCAGTTTAAACTGAAGAAGCCTCTTGGATGAAGGTGAAATGTCTTCAAGAAATAAGAATTTACTTTGTCTTCGACCGAAGCTCTTTCAGTTACCATGACTTGATGACAAAGAATCTATTCAGATACATGAATTAGCGTAATGTTAGTTGCTAACTTACCATTAAATAATTTAATAAACTGTACAGCTACTACAGTATACACTCCTTATGCTCTGATGCAGCTCTCCAATAAGATACTTAAACTTAAAGTTCTTCGTTGTTTAATGCTGGAGGAAAGCAGCAAAGTTCCCTATGGACACTGAACACGGATTTAGTTTATTGCGTTATTCTCTTGCTGAGGTCAGACATTGAAGCGCTGGGAGACAAACTCCAGTCCTCATTCTGTACAAAAATACATTCCACAGTTGATCCGAGGATAATGTAAAGCCTGGGTCAGACAAACCCGATGGGTTTTGTGAATGTATTGTTTAAAGTCGTCTCAGTCTCCACAAAAAGAGCATTTAACAAATATGTCAAACTTTTTGAATTTAGATCACAATAATATGAATAAAATAATCACATTTGCTACCAATAAAGTTATTAATCAAGTCCTATAAACCAAGCCTGTTACTCTAATCTGTGCACAGCCTGTAATAAAGGTTTGCACAGAAAGTACTGCATATGCTGCTGTTCTAAATTCAATTTATTGTACAAAACTTGGTAACATAAACAATTAATCGCACAAATACATTTGTCTCTCCATTTGTCTCTCTTGATTTGATTTATTTCCTTTTCTCTTTAGTGTCCTGGTGCCTTAGATAATTGTGCACAAACTAGATCTGATCTTGTGATGTCCACACGCATTATTTACCCACAGTCTTCTTTCATATCAGAGGCTGCAGCAGTTTCAGTGGTGCTGCAGCCGTCAGACTCAGCACAGAAATAAAATGTACTCAAAAATAAAACGTCCCCATGAGCACCGAAGATGGTCCAATCCTCACCTGTGGCGTTCTCAGTCTTCTTCGCATCCTTCTTCGTGTCCTCTGCCCAGCTCAGCGGGAAGACGAGCAGCAAGAAGCACAACAAGTGTTTGCCGGAGATCTTCCACATGATGATGATGATGATGGAAAGATCTGCAGATGAAAATCAGTCACACACTCTTAAGACAAACTGTGGGAAGAAGAAGAAGAGGAGGGGGAGAAAAAAGAAATCCACGACTCTCGTACTTGTTGCTCAGTAAATGCTCGGTCAGGTTGTGAGGTTGTGGGGAGGCTCCACCGAACCACACCGAGCTGGACGCGCCGCCCCCCGACTTGACGGACCGAGCGCCGCAGGAGATGAAGCCGTAGAGTCGATCACTGTCACTGATAGGAGAAAAGACTGATAAAGACAGTAGTTAATGGCCCCAAAGCAGACATCTCCCTCCTCTCTCCTCTGGTCCATTTTCACTAATTAACCCTCCTGTTGTCCACATTTACAGTCACCAAAAAATATTGTTTCCTTGTCTGAAAAAAATCCAAAAATTCTGCAAAAAACCGACCTTTGAGGAAATACAGCTTCTACATCACTGCTAATGCCTACCATGCACTACGGCCTTCAGATCAGGTATGAATTGAGGACAGCTGTGGCAGTAGTTCTAACAGTTACTAATCAACTGCAGGTCTGAAACCAAAGAGCTTGTGAGCTTGCCGCTTTGGTTCATCATCATGTGCTAAAAAGTTATAATTAAAGACATGACATTTTCTAAGAATTACTACAGTGCTTCACTTATTTAGCTTTGCGCGCTGTTGGAGTCATGCAGCATAGTTTTAAAAGAGGATGTCAAAATCAGTGCAGCAGGAAACAAATATATTATCTTTTTGTTCCATACATTTATCTTCCCTGTCAAAATCTCGTGTCCACAAGCCAGCTGGGATTTGGGTGCATTATCCAACAGCCACCTGGAGCAGAGAAAAAGAGCAGACTACAGCTGTTGGTAGGGTCGTTTAAGACTGAAAACCAGGACTTTGATCTGTGAAATCTGTAGAGTTCTCCTGTTCTCCTCGATGCATGTAGAAAGTTTGTTTGTTGAACTGGTTCATTTCACCACTGTTACTTTAAAATTCACTGATGTTGCCATGGTAACCTGCACTTTCTTTTCCTTAGCCTTGTTTTGGCCTGAAGGTGAACAAACTGAAGGCATTGCTTTCATACAAGGAGAGACAGGGTACAAAAAGTCCTTAAAATAAAATGAAGCAAGCAATAAAACTGTGAATTGTCTTGATGGCAGATAAAGGACCCAGAGTGGAAAAGTACCGAATGATTTGCCTGATGGGCTTTTGCCATGGAAGACATTTGCCATATGACAGTAGGGGCAGCATGGCTGTAAATAATGCAATTAATGCTGGCTGAATTACATTTTGCTGCTTCAGTTTCAGGGTTCTGGTAGTGAGCATGCTGCCTCTGTGCCACAACATCATGACTTATTGAAACATGTGAAAAGAATGAATCCATCATTAACCTTATTAATACCACCCAGAACTTGGACGTCTGTTGTGAAAAGGTCCTTTCGTCAGGCTTGACTGATGGATGATGTACAATATTAGTAAAGCCAGTGCCCTTGAATTCATCGCTTTAACCTCGAGTGTCTATAGCCTATAGTATGTAGCCTATACTAAAGCACATTTATGGTACGTTTAGAAATGTTTAATTAACAATGAATCTTTGAAACGTTTGTTTAACAGCTTCTCTGATAAGATCAATTGCAGTCACAGTGGGAGGAATAACCCAGTGGAGTGGGCTGGTACTTTATTACCCTTTAAATCGTGGTTTTGCTGTAATTTTCTCTCTAATGTTGATTAAAAAAAAAGACAAATCAGTTCAGGGTAAAAAATATAAAGTGCTTGTATTTTTGCATATTTGTCACATACAAATGTTCCAGATTATCAAATTAACATTCATACTTGGTTAATATGAAACAGAGATAGCCCACAAAACACAAAAAGCATTTTTAAATGATGATTCATTAAAGATTTATTTAAAACTTCTGTCACTGTGCGACTTCAAATAAACTTGCCCTGTGTGAAACTTTTGAATCAGATTTCACGCCTGATTTGCTGAAAGTAAAAAATATTTATTTATCACTTGTCAGAAAATATCTCCAGTGCAGTCTGTACACCTGCCATAAAGGCGCCTGTGAGTCTTTGATGCTGCTAGCCTGGCAAAGTATTCAGGACTGCAAAAGAGTTCTGTTCTTAGCTACACATGCTGCAAATTTTGCAGTCGATCCTAAACAGTGGGACGCTGCAAATTCACGTGCAAGGGAGCCAAGTATTACGAAGCGTTGTTTTTTTTTCATTTTTTTGATCTTGGAATCATATTCAATGAAGCATCTGCATCCCCACTGACCTTGTTTTTACAGTTTCACTTCACCTCAGATTCAAGTTTTTCTTGTGGAGTGTGTGCCAAATTTCTGCTTCTAAAAACAGATGTAGACCAGAATAAGTTGTCTTTTTGGAAGAGAAATGAAAACGTACAGCAGCGGTCCATCATTTTGACACAGATAAACCGTCAGTTACACACATCACTGATAACTGAGTTTCTGATGTCTGACCTACTTGTTGCTTCAATAAAACATCACAAATAAAATGGCAATAACCATGATATCTGATTGTGAAATGCTTTTTGATACAGTATGTGATCTATGAGTACAGGGTGGCAGATGGTCTATATCACAAATTTGAACAGATAAGAAATGCTAAAATTTGATTTAGCTCAGTACGTCTGTAATGGACATCTGATAGCAGTTCACTCGAGGTGGCCTCCATGTAATTGCTTAACTGGGCTCAATTGTTACGTTATTCTCATCCGTACCTCTCCTTTGATCCAACAATAATATAATAATAGCACAGAAATACTTTAGTGGTGAAAGAAAGCGACCTTGTGTGGCTGTAAACATGGTGCTTGTAAGCTAGTGTTCAGATTTAAGGAAAGGAAATACTAGATCATTTAGTTCAGACTCTTAACATCACATTTGCTAATTATCACTTAACATGAAGTAAGGTGCAGCTAATCAGAATATCTTGGTTTGATCGGTAATTGGTCATAAACGGTCACAGTCACAAAGAAGAAGAAAAAAATTGCACATGAAGCTTAAGCAATGACACCATGGTTGGTTGGTGTCATTTTTGAGTGGACTTGCAGACAAAAAAAAAAAAAAAGGTAATTGGCCATAAATCAAGAATTTGACAAATGAAGTTTCAACCTGATGATGGCAGCAAAGGAAAAGTCAAGAAATTACCAAAGTGATCAGAAGGTCCATAATATGGGATTCATCTAGTAGGGACCATTATTTTTATTTAAGAGTGAATGTTTTTTGGAACATAAAGTAGTCTAACTATGATAACTATGAAAATTGAGCTGACTTTGACATTTCACACTTTTCATTTTGCAGTCCTGCACAAATGTATTCTCCATATATCATTCACATTCATTGTTTATACTGTAAGTTTTCAGAGTGCAGTATAAACAAAAATTAAAAATAATCTACAGACATGTTCAGTGTAGCCGTATAAATATGGATCTGCTGCTTCAAGACATAAGATCTGCTGCTCATGTCTGTGATTTGTTCAATAATTCAGGGAGAATGGGTGAATGGAAGCAACAAAATGGCTCTTCAGGCTGATAATGGAGCTGGTATGAATGAGCCTCTCTTGTATAGGTCTGATCATGACACACACACACATACACCTTTCATTGATTGTGAGCCGTTATTCGCTACTGAAGAGGAAAACATCTCTCTTGCGCTCTCTCCTCGGCACTCCAGACGTCCTTGAGCTGAGAACAGAACATCAAGTTCCCAGCATCTCTTCATTCAGATGCAGCTGCTTTACTTTCAGAAACTCCTCTTGTACTAAAGCGCCACCTACTGGTCATGTTTGTTTCATATTTCTTTGGCTCCAAAACCGTCTGCATTAGCGGAACATCACGATCCAGATCATCTCAGAACATGGCTTAAAAGGAAAAGAATTCTTCAAAATAAATATCTGGATCTAATGGAGGGAACAGAGTCTTCCTTCATTAAAGCAAGACAACAAACAGGCACACTGAGAATGTAAAATGCTTCTTATTTTGAGATATTTATGGTTGATATTCACTTTCTAATGAAAAACCGCATTGCTTCTGGTATCCTAAAATACATACTTTACACACACAGTAGCTTATTCAACTTAGTTTTCAACAATTAGGCTGAACACTGATCAGTCAGAGCATGAAAGACAGATGAAGTAAATAACGTTTATCATTTCAGGCAATGTTCTGCTGGGAAATCTTGTGTTCTGGTTTTCATATGGACGTTAATGTGGCATGTACCACCCACCTAAACGTTGTTGCTGACTAAAAAAAGCTCCAAAAACTTTCCAGAAAATGACTTAAATGTGTTGAACCGTCCTCTAAACTCGTCACATCCCACTCACATTAAGTATCCACAGCATGCATCAAAGCAATCCCTGTCCACTGGGATCCCGGCCCACAACCCACAGGAACCAAAGAATCTGCCGTCAACTTCCCTGTGCCAGATACCACCTTTTCCACCAAGCTGGCTCCAGTTCTAGTTCGGAGCCAGTGCCTGACTTAGCACCAGTTCTTGTGTTTCCACAAACTAAGCTCCAGGCTCCAAAAACTGGTGCTTTTCAGGCACCAACTCTTTGCTGGGGCCAGAGTTAAGAACCGAGTACGTCACGGACTGGAGACGGGGTTACGGTGACCGACGATGAATGACGAAAACACAGAACCGCCATCTTTAAACAGCCAGGCAACTAGCAGTAGTGTTTAGCGTTTGTGTTTTGAAAACCGGTTAAAGATGGAAAACAAATCCAAGCAGCAAAATTCAGTCAGTTACAGGGAGCCTCTTAGGCCAAACCAGTATTCCAAAATATCCAGTGGCAGATGGCTGCAGCCGGGTACGAGTGGACCCTCGACCAACTCCTCAATAAACTTAAAAAGCTCAAAAATGACTATACGGACTAAACAAGGGAGCTGGAACGCAGCAGTGGTCGGCCTCTGTGCACAGAGGTCCAGTGTTGGTGCCTTGATAATTCAGGGCTGTTTTGGTGACATGAGGGGAGCTTACACTGTATTAGAAATGTTTTTACTTGTTGACGTGTCGATATGGTGGTTTTTACATGCTAGGGTTCAGCATTTTGATTTTCATTGACAATTTCTATCATCTATGATTGAATTATTCCAATATTACAACTTGCCCTTGTGCAGTGTGGAGTAGGTTTACATCGTTTGAGCAGAGCTGTAGATGAGTTGGTGTGCTTGAGCTGCAGCAAATGTGGAGTATGTAGAGGTGGGGGCTTGTTAGATCTGCACATTGCAAAAGGTTTGAAAACTTTAAATATGTTACTTTGAAGTGCAGAAATTAGTTTTTAGGGTTGTAATCGACAACCAGTCAGACTTCAGTGTTGTGTCTGATCAGTGCATGTATTCAGGATGTTACATTAGATTGCATCCGCGTGTTCTTTGTTCTCCATGATTCAGTCACTGAGCTTCTGCTTCTATGAAATGATGTTTCAGCAGAAAGTGCAAACGTGGAATCCTGGCTGCAGTTGTCTGGGAAGCTTCCTGGCTTTTTACTGGTGGTTCAGACGCTCACCAACGCTGAAAATATTCAGCAAAGATAGACAAAAGGTGAATAAAACTCTCTTATTTCCATCCTTCATTGCTGTTGAGTGATGACAGCTGTTGCTAGTTACCATTCTGAATCTTAGTCAGCTTTTTCTGCCATCATCTTCATCCCCATTTCGCTGAAATCCATCCACATCCGTAAATCCTTCTCTCTGAGTGCTGACGTCGGTGGGGATCATCTCGGTTGTCTCACAGGGCCCATCAAAACTCTCAGAATAACGTGACAAGGATCTGCGTAGGAGGAAATCATTTCAGCACAGCGTACAAAAGGCCTCTGGTGTTTTTCTAGCTGTACAACTTTGTGTGTATTTACTTGACTCTCTTCACCAGCAGGTCGCTGTACTTCTCCTTCTCCTCCAGAGTCTTCTTCAACCTGTCAGCTTCTGTCTGTTTTTCCACCAGTTCCCTCTGAAAACGATGGTTGGTTTCCTCCAGAGCCTCGCAAAAAGCCTGAACCCCAAACAGCAGCCGATTGATTTAGACAACAGTCTTGACATATAACAATACTTTTGCAATGAAAGTGACCTCACCCTGCTTTCCTCGAGGCTGTCAAATGGATTCGGAGGATCAACCAAACACAGAAAGTGTCTCAGAGCTTCACTGGGGGACAAAGAAATTCATATAGAAGTCAAGATCACACATGAATTAAGTCAGTCTCTGTAAAGTATTGGAAAAACGCACAACACACACCTTCTGATGACATCTTTGTGTAACATTAGGTTCTGCAGAAATGTCTGCAATCCGGCCTGCCTCTTCTCCAGAAACTCCTCCTCATAGTTGTCTTTGAGCCAACGCTTAGGAGGCAGAGTTAGACGGCAGCTGGGAAACAGCTCCTTAAGCTGCACCGAAGCAACCGACAAAAAGAAACCGAAAACAAAATCACTATGGCAACACATCATTCAGAGCCAAAAGCGTTGTCGGGTCATGAGGCCACAGCTGAAAGACAAACCACAGCACTCACAGTGAGATGTTAAAAAAAACTCGATTAAGTTGCTAAAATGACTTCATTAAATCAGATATGCTGAATCTGGTGTGACCCAGCTATACACCTAATGGAAAAATCTACTGAGATGAATCACAAATAGAAATATTCTGAGGTCACAAGGAAAAACTGCTCTCTTATGCTCTCTTATGCACAACTGGCGTGAACTGATTACACGTCTCATCTGTCATTATACCCCTTTGGGCTTTCAGCAATATCCCATTTCGTAATCTTCTGAAGTTTTCCTGTCGAGGTGCATGATGTGTTTGTCACCTTGATGCTGAGCCTGCAGAAGTCTGTGTATCGTCTGAAGATCACCCATCTTCCTCCTGGACTCCCCACCACCAGGATCTTATAAACCTACAAAACACATGATTGAAGTGCATCTTTATAAACGTGCATCTTGACCAGCAGTTACCACACTTTAAGCTGCACCGAACATCACAGCAAGAAATGTTAACAATGTTTCTGAAGAACATTCACAAAAAATAAAATAAAATCAACCAAATCCAGCAAATGTCACTCTACTATTACAAAAATGAGCCACAAAACGTCAAAAAGAGTCACAATGAGAAAAGAAAGGAAAAAATTGACAAAAAAATGAGACAAGCGACATGAAACAAAACAAAAAAACAGACAATTAGACAAAAAAATGGATAAATGAGACAAAAGAAATCACACAAATGCCAAAAAATGACAAAAGCATGAAACAAAACAGCAAAAATTATATACAAAACAATGAATAAAGCAAAACACAAAATGACAAAAATAAGATAAAAATTTCAAGCTAGACAAAAAGGAAACAAAACGACAAAAACGAGTAAAAACGACAAAAAGTCAGACAAAAAGACAAAAAATAAGACAAAATATTACAAAAATGAGACACAAACTGACAAAAGAACAACAAGCAAGAAAGTATTTTACTTTATGATCAAAGCAACTTGTCAAGGTCGAGAAATTATTTTAAATTTATAGTTTTACAAATTAACAATTTGCAGTTAATGTCTTCTCTGTAATTTTTATACTTCATAAAGTCGTCCAGTGGGCCAGACTGGACCAGTTTTGGCCCGTGGGCCGCATGTTTGACATCCCTGGTCTAGTGTACATGTCTATGAAGTGGACGGCTCCACGACACGGCGAGTGACGCATGAAACATGCGACAACAAATCGATAATGAAATTTGTTGCCAACGCTTTTAATCGATACGTTGTTGCAGCCCTACTCCACATCTTACCCTTATTATTTTGTGACAGATTTCATGCATAGTATTCTAATATATGTTAAAAGATCTAATACCTTAAATTTACATCATTTTGTTTTGAGTACATCACATATTTTCCCAAAAAACATGTATCTTCACACCAAAGTCACATGTTTTACCTCTGGTCTAACAGCATTTGCCATAATTATACCAACTTTTACTTTAAGCACATCGTACCCAAAAAATATTACACTACAACCTCCTTCAGTTATTCAGGTGTTTATTGTACTCTGGGCATAAGACAGAAGCAGAAAAACATCTGTTCTTGACACTGAGAAAGAAAAATTACTCTGCTTGCATTCCACAATAAAAGACAATGAATGACTGATTTTATTAAATGCACGTTTTATTGGAAGAATTCACAATTATTTCCTAGCAAGTATTCTGCTTCATTTAGTCAGCTGGCTACATAATCATTATTATATGAGCAGGCCTCATTACACACCAATATTAAAATTAAATCACTACTGGCAAATTGTTTCCTCAAAAATGTTTAATTAGTTAAACAGCTTTCTTTTAATGGCCTTATTCTATAATTGCATGGTTTCTTAATAGTTTAACTGACGTCTTCATTATTGTCCATTAAGACATCTACTGTTTTTCCCCCATTCTAAAGGTTCACTAAACCACACGCATTTTTCACCCAAACAGGCCTTAACATTGCTGTAGATGAAAGAAACAGTAAAGTTCATTTATAATGACAGTAATGTAAGATTCCAAAACTGCAGATAAACGTTTTTATTGTCAGTCTACAGATTTTTACTTTAGTTCTCCTGAGAATGGGGAATTATACTTGCAATTGCAAAATATACTGACATGATCGCACATGTGACTGTGACCGGTTTTGCCCATTCAACAGTATTGCGCAGTCAACAACACACACACACACACACACGAATGCACGCACACACGCACACACCTACACCTACACACACACACACACACCTACACACCTACACACCTACACACACACACACACACACACACACACACACACACACACACACACACACACACACACACACACACACACACACACACACTCTTAACACCCTAGAAAAAAGAATACATGATGATATCAGATTCAAAAATTTAAGTGTCAAACAACATCAGTTTTTGATTCAGATCTAGCCATGTATTTTTTTCGTAATCAGAAAAGTTTAGTTTCCAATACAGGTGGTGACAGAATAGAAATTCCTTTATTTTCTTTTATGTAATAAGACCTATTTTCTTCTCTATTGTGCACAGCCAGCAGATCTTTTCTATAAATTCCTACCGTGAACTTTGGCCTCTCCTCCAGGATCTCATAGCCCAGCAGTGTGGGAGAGTTCGGTCTCTCTATCCAGCTCTCCCCACATCTCCCCTCACCCTCCAGCAGTGTGGGTGACCCGTCCAACACGTCCCCTCTGGGTCCACTCCAGGTCTCGTCCAGGGTGGGACTTCCAGCTGCAGCACCCCAGGGTCCATGTCTTCTCACCAGCAGGCTACTTTCTAGAGCTGGGTTCTCACAGTTTGACGAGTTAGTCTGTATGGGAGACGCTCTCTTAGAGCAGGACCTGCTCACTCTGGACCAGTCCACTGGAAAGGGGACCGGAACAAAGGGAAAAGCCATCGGAGCTGACCTTACTGAGGTACTGTCGGCAAATACATAAAGTTAATCCACATAAAAACACAAGGACACACACGAGGAGTGTCTACTTACACCAGAATAGAGCAAACTGAATGTTAGAGCTGGAAAACAAACAGTGTCCATAATCCACGTTGGGCTTCTTGCCTGAGTTGTGCTGTGGTTGTCAGGCTGACAGTCCTGTTGGTTCATCAAAAACACAACAAGGCACATTGTGTGAGATCCATATAAGCAGTCATTTTTACACGCTACCTCATTTGTTGGCACACTCTGCTTTATGGGGGTTTCAGGTTACAGAATTACAACGCCAACACAGTCATGTGCTTCACGGTGTGTCATGTCTACAGACAGGAAGAGCACTTTCTGTTTATATAACGCACCAACAGCAAACCTGCAGTACATCATATGATAACATTAAAAAACTGTTATTACATTGTAATAGATGTATTCAATCACATTTTATAGTGGTGTATACATAAAAATATGTTTTGAATACATGATTTTATTTTAGTGTTATTGGAACAGATTTTTGCACATAATGAATTTTTGTTTGTGTTCCATGTTAACTGTAAGAAAATATGTAAAATGTGACAGTTAAATGGACAATGATTATTAGTAAAATTATTCAGGAGAGACAATAATAATAAAACTCTTTGCTCATTGAGAAATTTGCTGTTAAGTCATAAAATGATCAGGTTTTAAAGGTCACATATTGTGTCCTTTCTGATAAAAGAAATGAAAGTTCTACATGTCTCTAGAACGTGTCTTTTTATTTTTAGTTCAAAGTACTGCAGAGATAGTCCATTTCACCATGATTGTATAACCACTGGTTTCAGTTCTGCTCTTAACAGGTGGTTTCAGTGTCTGTAGCTTCAAATGCAGCCGACTTGTTGCTGTCCACGCCCCCTTCAGGAAGAAGACTCTCTCTGCATTTGTGATTGACAGCACAGCTGCTGATACAGATGTGACTGAATGTGTAAGACCAGAACTTTCCATTGTTATTAACTTTCTATTTGAATGATCATTTTAACTTATGTATAGTGAGTTTCAAAATCAGTATTTTCCCAACGAAGAGCAGCAGCTTGGAAATGACTCTGAAGTGAGTGCTGGTTAATATCACTGGAGACAGTAATATAATGAGAAGTCTTATTGGGAATATGATTGTATGACAATAGAGGATGTGTGAGTAGGAGAAAAGCAAACAAACTGGTTGCACTGATGCACAATAGAGGGCATGAAAACACAGTACACATGTCGCTGTTAAAGTTCCCACAATCCCTGAATATTCCACAGCTTTAAAGTTACCACAAAACTCTGACTTGTGGACATGAACAAAGCTAACATTACCTGCGTTACCTGCACAGCTGCAGCATCATTACATATCATAGATGCATACTGCAGCTTTTACTGCACACCCCCAAGTTCTTTACAACAGCAAAAAACCATTCAGTGTGGGAACTTTAAAACACTGTTTTGTCATTGTGCTCCACAGAATGTTTTAAATGACATAAAAAGGTCAGAAGATATAAATAATTTCTCACGTTTTAAAATGAACAACGTGATAATGGGAATGCCCCAGGGTCGGGGGATTTCCAGATGTTGAAACTCCCGATATTAACAGCTGAGCTCATGCTGAGGAGGGGCGTCGTTGTTGCGGCGAAAGTGAAAGGAAATGTATGCCCTGAGGCTCCTACATACGTTTTAGTTACACAAGGAGCCTCTTCATTTCTGGAGTTCGCTCTGTGTGTGTGTGTGTTTCATATTTGAATTCTGACTTTGCTCTCCGAGGTAATTGGAGAATACAATCCTGTTACCTTTGTGATTCTGTGAAATCCTGCGCTCCTGAACGCACCTCGCGGAACCCGGCAGTGTGTCGTCATTAGCAACAACAAACCCACCTGGACGGAGCGGAGCGGCTCAGCGGCGGCTGGTATCTCTGCTCCGGTGACAGCCGGCTGCATACCATGAATAAACCGACAGAGGGAAGCGCAAACGTTTAACCGAGCTCGTTTTCTCGGTTTTCGCCGGCGAACGGCTCAAATATTCCCTCTTCCAGGCGTCCTCCCCCGCCACGTTAGCTTAGCTTGCTAGCAGCCAGCTTGTAGATGTTCCTCTTTACCAGAAGGGTCAGTTCTGCTTTCAGATTCTGACCTAGCGGAGCATAAATCCCCGGAGAGTTTCCGTAAAACACTCACAGACGGACATGGAGCCCCCCGTGGCTACAGGCTGCGTGAACATCGGCAGTCTGACCAGCACCTTGCCGGAGATCCCCTACCAGAAGCTGACGGACCTGTACTACCTGAGCAGAGGCGGCTTCGGCACCGTGTTCAAGGCGCAGCACTCCGACTGGAGGACCACTGTGGCCATCAAGTGCCTCAAACTCGACTCTCCCTTTGGAGAAAGGTAGTGCGCACCTCCTGTAGTAATCTAGGTCATGTATACTGAGGGGAAGGAATGGTAACTTTTGTAAATGTGAAGATAAAATGCGCTCTTGGACAGAAAACTGCAGTAAAATTCTGCAGTATTGTATTGTGCAGTCACAGACAGCCCTTTAATTTAGGTTATTTAAAAACTTTAGCTTGCTCTAAAGTAATCCAGATAATCCTTGGATTTTTGGGGGGCTCTGATGGATATTTTTGCAGGCTCAAACTTTAGTTCTAAATTAGGTTAATCCCCATAATTGATCATACTGTAGGGTCTTAATTAGTCAGATAAAGTTGTCTTTATGTCATTTCAGTAGGGGGTTAACATTTCATATTTAAATTATTAGGGTAAATTCACACCATACATAACATTGCAGTGTCTTAACCTTAATATTTACACTTAATTTGTAACGCCAATCTTATTTTTTTTACTAGGAAGCTCTGTGGATCATCAGCTGCTGCTTTAAACGTGTTGTATAAATAACTGCAACTTGACTAATCTGGAGATTAGACCATAAAGGTGTGAACTGATGCTGGTTTAATCCTGTGTGTACTTTTGATTCAGCTGTATCTAAAGTGGCTCAGAAGTTGTTTCATTCTTCTGTGTGTGTAGAGTTTTAACGCGTACTTCCTCTGTCTCCCTGTTGTTTAGTTGGAGGACCTGAGACTACACTGTGTTATTAAAAAATAATACACAGAGTCTTTATTTTCAGAGTTATGTGATTTATAAACAGAATATTATAAAGTCAGACAGTTGTAGGTTTGCTCATCCTTGGATTTGTTTTCCAGGGTTGTAACTTTATTCTAAATGATCCTGATTAATTTCCATAATTATCAAAACTGTTAATATTTATATTAATCAGATAAAGCTGTGTTTTGTTTTTGTTTTTTGCTGGGGAATGCTGACTCTGCTGCAATAACACTCCAATTTCACCTTCTTTGGCACATTTTCAATAACTTTGAGTACATCAACAGTAGCCCAATCAGTATTACAATGTTGATATTTGTATTAAGGGTTGAACAGAGAGTGACATGTATGTGCAACCAAAATGGGGCTGGACCTGATGATTTTCTCAATTTTAAATTACTTTCTACATTAATTGATTAGTTGGTTGGGCTTCGTTGTGGAAGAAAAGAAGTCCTTAAATGTCTTTTGTCCACAACCCAAAGATATTCAGTTTACTGTCACAGAGGAGCAAAGAAAGCAAAAAAAATAAAAATTTTAAGAAGCCGAAATCAAAGAAGATAAACTTCAAAATAAATACTGATCAGTTGATTACCAAAGTATCCATCCATCTATTTTCTTCAGCTTATCTGGGGCTGGGTCACGGAAGCAGCAGTAGTTGGCGATTAATTTAATAGTTAACATCTATTTGATTAATCAGTTCTAAATATAAACTGGTATTTATGATCTTTGGTGAAGAATTCTGAGCAAAATATTTAATGTGCAGGATGTTTGACTGTTGAGAAAAAGTACTTATCAGTTCAGTATCTGGTTAAACAAAGTCGGAAATGAGACACGGTTTGTACATTAACTCAACACATCTTTCTGTACTGTCCTTTTTGCTCATGAGCTAACAAATATTGGGATACCCATAGTTGGTAATAAATTAATCCATGCTCTGTCAGTATGTTAATATTAGATGATATATTGACTCGGCCTTCTTGGGTGCATTAGCCAAGGAGTTGTTTTATTGATCCGTCTTTAGATAACATCTGTTTCTAGATAACGTTACCACACACTCACAAGACAGGCTTCCTCAAATTTAAACATGCTAAACTAATCTGATCAAATCTTTAAGAGGTATTTTAAGTACAATAACCCCTCAATGTCCTGTACGATGCTTTGATGACAGTTACAAAAGATCATGTGATGTTGGTATGATTAAAAGTGTGCATCAGTGTACTGATTTCTGTAGTTCTAATTAAGGATTCTGAGCAATCTCTGTCTAAAACTAACCAAATTAGTTATTAAAGTGTCATTACTTTCATCATTATACACATGATTTGGTCTACACTTACCCCATCATGGTAAAAATCAATATTTTAAAGTATTCTGATTAACACCCTGAGAATTGTTTCTATCATTTATGCCTTCAGCACGCTTCTTAAGTCACCATTGTTGATGTATCAGTATTTCTTTTGGTCTGAGGATAAAGATTGACCTAATCAGCTGTTGTGTTTCAGAGAGAGGAACTGCCTGCTGAAGGAGGCAGAGGTGCTTCACAAAGCCAGGTTCAACTACATCATCCAGATCTTTGGCATCTGCAACGAGCCCGAGTTCTTCTGCATAGTCACCGAGTTCATGAGCAATGGCTCCCTGGATCTGCTGCTCCACGAGGTATTTACACGTCAATAAGTAACCTAATGTCACCAAGAAGTGATCATCTGCAAGCTGGTCACTCCTAAAGAATTCAACTCCATCACCATGAAAAGACACCAGTTCTCTTTGTTTAGTGTCGCCGCTGCACTGCTGACTAGAATGAGTTTACAGTTCTTGTTTCTGGACTTTTGGATGAAGTCAAAGAGTCTCTGTTCTGCTGTTGTAGCTTTTGCTCTCCGTTTTGTGTTTCACTCATCCTGTCACTGAAACAGCAAACAAAAGTGAAACTTGGAAATACTCACAGTCTTTCATGAAACTTTGTAACAAGCAGAGGAAGAAAAGCTGAACATTGAGAAAAGCAGACAGATATAGTCCAGGGAAATTCCTACTGGTCTTGTAACATTTCGTCATATTGTATTGCTCTGTGATTTTAATGCAATATTACACATGCTTTCCCTCTTTGTTGATTTAATTTATACTTTCTCTCTAATCTCTACTAACAGAAGGACATGTACCCTGTTCTCGCCTGGCCTTTGCGTCTAAGGATTTTGTACGAAATCGCCCTCGGGGTGAATTTCCTCCACAACATGAACCCTCCTCTCTTACATCACGACCTGAAGACGCAGAACATACTGCTGGACGGTGAATTTCATGTGAAGGTTTGTGTCAGAGAGATATGAGTGGCACGAGTGAAAGAGGAAAGACAAGCCTGTACTGAAAGAGCTTCACTGAGTGTGCGTGAAAACAGAACGCGTGTAACTTATCTTTCTGATGCAGTGATACATACATTGTGTTTTTCCACTGAAACCGAACAGTAGCGAGCAAATGTACCAGTCTTCACTGCTCAAATCTTTAACATAGCGCAATTTGTTCTTCATACGTCATTTAAGAGAAGTTAACTGATCTCATAAACCCTTTATAAGTGTGTTTAAACTCTATTTTGTCTTTTCCTTTGAATTTGAAGGTCATACATCACAGAAAAAAAACTGCCTCCTAGTAGCTTCTGTTATCAGTTAATGCAACAATTCTTAAACTACCATCCAAGTGGGTCATACAGTCACACTGTTTGAAGTTGACAGAATAGAGCTGTAGTCAAACAGAGAAAGTTTTCTCCACTGAAATTGTGTTTTGTCTTTAGCCAGTCTATTGGTCACAGAAAAATAAAAATCTGTTATCTTTAGGTGAACTAAATCAGTCCACCTATTAGCCTTATTAGCTAAATCAATAATACATAAATATAAAGAGCTAGTATTTGCACCATATAAAGTCATTTTAACCTTGTTTTTATGTTCTTTTATATTTAAAAGACAGCAGCAGACTCTGAACACACCAGAGTGAACCAGCCCCAATTCATTTATGAAAAAACACCTCGTAGTCTTCATCAGGATGGGCCAGTTTAAAGCTGCGGCCAAAAATAGATGATGAATCCTGGAAGGCTATCGAGGTAGTGCTTTTCTACTCGTGAAAGTAACACTGGAGATTGTTCAAGCAGCGATGTACACGAGAGCATCTCAACCAACCGACCGACCAGTCGACTTCTAGACTGCAACCTTAAAAAGAAAACACTGCATTAGGAGTAATATAATTGTAAAAAAGAGGTCCTTGTCAGCGCTTCCTGTCTCGCTAACTTTCCACTATTCCTGTCTCTCCAGATTGCAGACTTTGGTCTTTCAAAGTGGCGGCAGCTGTCTGTCAGTAAAGGCTCAGGGTCCAAGACCACAGAGATGGGCGGCACAGTGATCTACATGCCCCCTGAAGAGTACGACCCGTCCAAGAGCCGGCGGGCCGATGTGAAACATGACATGTACAGGTGAGACTCCTGATCTGATAGTTTGAACAGTTTACATTCTTTCTTAGTTTAATTTTTACATCAATAGCATTAGTTTAATCTAGATGTTTTCATGTACATGATACTTAAATTGTCAGTGGAAAGTTTTTTGTAAAATTTGTGAATAGGTGAACTCTTGACACTTTATATTTGATAGTATCAATGTTTGTTGAGCACAAACGGCACTTCTAGGAAATTAGGTGTTCTGGCCTGGCAAGGTGAGAAATGTGTCAGCGAGAGACTGGAATGTTGACAGACCAAAACAGAACACTACAGGGACACATGCCAAAGGCTGAATGTGTCAGCCAAGCAGCACACAAACAGCCAGTAGGGGTCTGATTCCAGGAATCTGTCAGAGCGGGAGTGATGATTATTGTAAAAGTTAAAAGAAAAAAAGAATCCACTTTCCCCTGCAGCTGACAGTGAATCAGCTTTTTGGGCAAGAGGTTGAGGTGGTTGCAACAGGTCAGACAGTCGCTCTTCCTCAAAGTAGCCTCTCTGATAAGCTTGTGGTAAAGTCCCTCGGCTCTGACGGGAAAAACCAGTTGAAACCAGTGATGCAACTCTGATTTCTTTGAATTGTTTCTCTCCTTCATCTAGCTATGCCATCATTATGTGGGAGGTGCTGTCCAGGCAGATACCGTTTGAAGGTAACTTGTTTTCCTGTGATGTCACGCTCCTGCTTTTCAGTTTAGCATTTGCCCCTGTTTCTGTCGGTTCACTTGAATCACTAATGTGTGTGCGTTTAGATGTGACCAACCCGATGCAGATCATGTTCAGTGTGCTGCGAGGGACACGTCCTGACACCAGCCTGGACAGTCTGTCCGCCGACATCCCCAGCAGAGAAACTCTCATCAGCCTCATGACCTGCGGCTGGACCGCTAACCCCGATGACCGACCCTCCTTCCTCAGTAAGATCACACAAGTTACTGAAACCAGGAATGTGAATATTTTGAACTCTATCTACTCACAGGACTGCACTGTATTGATCTGAACTTTCACACAGTTTAGGATGATTAACATTTTTCTTGTTGAGTAACAAGAAAATCATGTTAGATTGTATCCTGACTGAGCAGTGACTAACTGTTAGCTTACTGTTACATGACTGAAATGATGTGATAAAGAAACTTTAAAGCACTGTGGTTCAAACTGATGGAACCGCATGACTGGAAAATATGTGACACCAGGTAAAAAAAAGTGTTTGTGTTGCACTGTTGATTAGATTTAGCAGTGTGGTGTTCTTACTGTAATTTCAGAGTGTCTAATTGAGCTGGAACCCATGGTGAGGAAGTTTGATGAAATAGACTTCCTGGAGGCTGTGCTGGAGATCAAGAAGTCAAAGGTCAGCTAAAGGCTTTTCACATTTCTTCTATTTTAATGTACTCCTGGATGTTGTTTTAGAGCATTAATATAAAGCACTGACTGCCCCTCTTGGAAGTTTTTCCTTGTATTGCCTTTTGACATTGAATCATGGTCAGTTTAATTTAGCTTTTGTGACAAAAAATGTACAAAAAAATGACTCTTTAATGTCAAAATGAAAACATTGAAAGCTATTGTTTTACAAAGTGATTTTGAAAGTACTCACCCCTTTAAAGTGACTCCTGGCTTTAACTACACCATAAGGACAAAAGTTCACTTCAGGCAGCTCTGTGAAAAGGTTATTAAAAAAAGCACAAGTCAGGGATTGGATACAAGAAAATTTGTGAATGCAAAAAGCGTACACCATTCATCCATGAAAAGTAAACAACCGAAGCATAAACAAAGCACCTACAATCCCAGGGAAACTAGCAGAACACGAACGGATTTAATAACACAAACTAAGTGCTGTGGCCACTGTTTACAGCGGTGTTTGTATGCGTTTGCTAGCTGCTAATGTGAGGCTACCAAACAGGGAGCTGCAATTCCGCCGCTATATTCTTCCATTCTTCATCCTTTTTTGCCTGGTTTTGGTTCGAGTTGGAGGACACGCCAGAAAGGCTTCTACTGCCACAACTCCACTAGCCTGTCTTCTTTGTTTAAACCCCACATAATTGTTTTGATGCATTTTGCCATTGTTGCCACAAATCATCTATTTGGATTTAGCGCCAGTGTCGCTAAATCATTTCATACTGCATTTCTATTACTTAGATAGTTGACGTAGATTACAGCAGCACACTATCAGAATTTTATCGCAGCTTGTCTTCGGTTGCATGACAACGGCCTTCCTTGGACCCATCTCACAGCGCGACGTAGGACCACCAATTTAGAGCCAAGACCAAAGATATCACCACGATTCTCTCACGGTTGTTATCTTTTGTCTGGGACGACCGAAATTTGCACAGTGTGTAGAGTCCTAAAGAGGCATTCCCTTCACTCAGATGATCTCCTTTTCACTAATTGTATGACATCACCAATTGGCTGTACCTGTGTTGAGTTATATAGCAGGTGAACACTTACACAATCACCTGTTTTTTGTATTTTATATTTGCAATTAATATTTTCATGAAGTTGATTAGTACTTTGTAGAAATCTGTTTTCACTTTGACATGAAAGTGTCTTTTTTTTTTGGTCAATCAGGTTATGAATGCAGTATCATGACACAGCTGTCACTGTGACTGTGCTTTGGTTGGTGTACTTGTAGTTGTGACACATTTGTTTTAAATAGCACTGATTATGTGCCGTGGTTATGTGTGTGTAATGACACTAGCCGTATACTGTTGGAGACCAGCCCCTTAAAATGAGTAACGAGCACTGAATGCATCACATAAAACGTAGCATCATCTCAGCTCTCTGCGGAGTGTTTCTCTGAACTTCAAGTGTTTCATAACTGGAACGGACAACATAAAAACGTCATATGAGTCAGAGGAAATGCAAAACTTGTTGTTCGCCCCTCTAATTTCCCTTCCACTTCCTTTGCCCCGGTCTCGTGCACGAGCATGAACGTGCACAAGACACGACGGAATAGTTTTGTGTGAAGTCTGAGCTACTTTGTTTGCATTTACTGAACCAAGGTCTGCAAACAAAATCCTTCTGTTCAGGAGAGAGCTAGCAGACTGTGAAGACATGTACACTGAATTTGACCAAACGTGTATTAAATATGCTCATGAATACGGAAGCAGGAACAGTAAAACACTTAGTTTTACGGCTTTTACAAGGACAGACAGCCTAGAGGCTCCAGTAACCTGCTGGTTTTTTATATATATAAATGGGCTTCATACTCAACAGCTTGTTTTTTGTTTTCACTGTAGTTACAGTTTCACATTAGTTGCTTGCAGCTCTGAAACCAGCACACACTCAGTGTTTTTTTTTTGTTAAATGACCACAACACAATGCCGGGTAATAAAATCATCAGATGGGATTCAGGAAACCCCCTCGATCCCGAACACACTGAGAAAATAAGTCTCAATATGCAACGTCAGTCCAGACCTGAAAGTTGAACTGTGTGTAATTTGGGACAATTGTACTTGCACTGTGACTAAGAGAACACGATGAATGGTTACCTCATAATTCCCCTTTATTGTCTCCTTCCTCTTTTCAGTTGTGTGGTACGGGAAAACATATGCATGAACGTGACTGAAACTATTGTTTCCAGT
Source organism: Acanthochromis polyacanthus (assembly GCF_021347895.1). Lineage (NCBI taxonomy): Eukaryota > Metazoa > Chordata > Actinopteri > Pomacentridae > Acanthochromis > Acanthochromis polyacanthus. Next base: position 30,763,328 of record NC_067121.1, read on the forward strand.
GAAAAACAAGTAAACTATTGAGGAAATGTTAGATAGCTGTGGTTATCTGGTAGAAAGGAAGAGGCAAAAACAAATACTGTATTACACCAAGAGCTACTACAAAAAAAATGTGGAGTTGGTCAGTCTTTTTCCACCACAAGTATAATGATTCACTGCAAACCTTTAAATACTTCAAATACCAGCTGATCATAGTTGAATGTACAGAGTTATTGTCTCATTTGTGTGCTCTTTATAAATATTACAAACAGAAACAAGGCTTTAACTCATAATCTGAAATATTTACAAATGAATGTAGTCATTATTTAGCATTTCTATGTTAGGATTTATGTGTATTTTTGAAAATTCAAATGTCCCCGTTTGTTTTACTGTAAGATGATAAATGAATTATTTGAAACTGGTCTTGCCACAGAATACTGAAGATAAATGGTGATACTAAAAGTCCAGTATTTCATAACAATAGCCTCACTTGTATAAAGTCACTGTAGGAAAAATCCAGTCATCTTACCAGCTACAACCACTTTTTGCCACTAAAAGTCAGCCAAGTATAACAGTGATTTACATATGTGACCCTTCAGTATGAGCAACACTTAATGGCAACAAAACCTCTGTAGGGGAAAATATAGGAACTGGAAAAGTGAATATTTAACGATGTGGTCGGATGCATCACTTCTGCTCTGCAAGCTTTTTTTTTTTAGAGTAGTTTTATTCTGCTTTTGTAACTGTAACGTCCCCCTGTGTGCTGTTGGACATCCTTCTCAGTGTTTTCTTGTATGTGTGCATTATTAATTCCTTTTGACATGTTTTATTTTAACAATTCATAACTTAACATCTGGTTGTTCTCTGTCTTTCTTGCTCCTCCACAGCTAAGGCAGAGATCAGTCTGTTGTTCAGCTCAGAACGTGTGTGAAAAGAGGAGTGATGAGGCTTCTCTGAACATACGGAAGGACACACCCAGCCCATGGCGGGTCAGTATCCAGAGGATTCTGATGTCTATGCCGAGTGTTTCTTGTCCCTATTACAATTTTACTCACTGTGGGCTCATTTTTTTTACTGCATTCTAAAGTTCTCCGCCCCTGTGGAAACTGCCCAACAATGGTTAGAATGTAGTGAGAACTAAAAAAATATCTTCTGTGAAGTATTCTACAGTAATGATGTCAAAAATCATAAAAAAGAAAAATTTCATCTTTTGATTTTTTTTTATATTTACCAAAACTGAAGAAAAAGTAAAATCCTCGAATCAAGATTTCCTAAGTGCCCACAGGTGTTACCAATACTGAAGAAAAAAGTTTTTTCTACAAACTATAGATATTTTACTACTCATGTTGGTAATTTGTTCCGTCTCCTACCGACTCTGTGTCAGCACAACCTGATGTGTGTCAGGTGCTTCTTTGTCACAGCTGAGTCACTCATTGCTTCATGGTTGCACCGCAGAGCACAGAGTTTTTTTGTTTTTCGTGAAATCTGATGAGTGCAAACCTTTATCTTCGGTGATGTGTTTAAATGTCGCCTGTAGAATGAAGAGATTTTAATGAAATATGATTTAGGCTTTAGTTTCGTTTTCTGATGTCACAGATGGCGATCAGAAAGGTGACTGTTCGTTTTCTGTCTCTGATAAATTGTGTAATTTTTGATGTATATGGGTTTGTGTATATATATATATATAACACTTACAAGCTAATGAGCTAAAATAGTAACAGTCAGCAACATAATGCTGACTTTGTGTAGTTACCCCCAGAGCAGAAATACCTGGGGAAGCTTTGTGTGGTTAGTTATTATGTTTATATGAAACTGTAAAATAAATCTGAGTGTTTTTTCTGTCCCAGGAGAACTCCAATTCTGGCTCAGGGTCTTGTTCCTCCCAGGACACAGATATTTCTCTACCGCGCGACCTCATAAGCATGATTGATCCTCCCTCAAAACGTAATGACAACACCAATGAATGCTTTGCCATCATTTAACACCACAAACCATTTAATTTACTACCACTGATCCACAACATTTACAGAGTTTAACTCCGTTGTAAGACAAGATAAGATATTAAGTTTAATCCAAGTCTGTGTTTAATATTAGCTTAATGAACCACCTGAGTACCTCACACTACTTCTTCTCTTTCTGATGTAGAGGGGCTTCCATCATCATTCATAGCTCCTACTCCGGAGCCTCCAAAGTCTCTGACTGACAACTGCACAGCCAATCTGAACGACGACCAGAATGACTTAAACAAGCCAGACACAGAATGCGAGACACTGCTGCATAACCTCAAGCCTCAACCTCTGTTTCAGCCTCAGCCTCGGCAGCAAGGTACTTAAAGCACCATCTTTCTCTTGTGTGTGGCCCAATGTCCTTTTTCCAGGTCGAGACGAGAAGTGCGTTTCAGGTCCTACTTGTTTTGGTAGCACCTACAAAGTGTTACGTTTTTTCCTGGACTCATATTATTCATATATTTTTACACTCTATCTAGCTAATATTGTCATCCCCATAGTTCAGGCTATTTTTTTTCTTTTGGTCTATTCTGCATACAAATAAACTTAAGCTCCGTATGAAATTGGGCTAGCTTGGTAAAATTAAAGCCTTTCTTCAGTCATTGATCAAACCCCTCTCCATGTATCCCTTGAATATAATTCCCTCCTGCCGTAAAGGTCCCATGTTGTACTCATTTTAGCAAATTAGTGACAGTCTCACATGTCCCTATCATCTTTCTTTCAGTATTTCAGCTGAAAATAGTGCACAGATGGTTTATTTCACTGTGACCGTATAACCCCTGGTTTTCGTTCTGTTGTAATCAGGCTGTTTAGGTGTCTGTAGCTTTCAGGGCAAATAATGTCCACACCACCTACGGGAAGAAGACTCTCTCTGTTTCTGTAATTGACAACAAGACATTTGACTGCAACTGACACAAACTGTGTGAGACCAGAACTTTCAGCAAAACTCAATACTAAATCAGTGTTTTGGTGGTGCAGAGCAGCGGTTTAGAAAAGGCTCTGAAGTGACTACTGGTTCATATGTGGTCTTAAATAAAATATTAACAGTCTTATTGGTCATCTGGCTGTATTAAAGTACAGTATATGTGAGCACAGACAACAGGAATCTGAGGAATCTGAATTAGCTTGTAAAGCTGGAAAGTTATCTAGGTATGGATGGTTTGAGGAATGGCAGAAGTAAATGTCTTCTTATAGAAGCTTTTAAATTACACCCAGGCGTAAACTAACTGTGATGTCACCTGTTGGTTTCAACGCCGAGAAAATGAAGCCTGGATTTTGCTACTTCCTGGTCGCCATTTTGGATTTTTTGGAGCCAGTGACGTAAAAAGCGTCATCAAACAGACTGGACCGGAGAGCAACTAGGGGCAGGACCAGTCAATGAGACTGTCTATCAAGTATAGCCACGCCCCCTGGCTCCGCCAACTTTAACGATTTATTTAAAATTCAGTATTGATTTATTTTAAGATCGGCCACCTGATCTCTCATTTTGACCATGAAAACTAACGGGAAAAAAATCGTGAGCTGTAGAAAATCAGTCTATCAAATTTTATTTTTTCCAAAAATGAATTGGGGTCTATGGAGAAAAAGCTTTTTGGAGCCAACCCTAGTGGACGGCGTGATATTGCAAGTTTTTGACACTTCCGGGTGGGCTTCAATTTTGGAGCCAGATGCTACGTCCACTTTATATACAGTCTATGATTACACCTCCTTGTTTATAAAGGCCAGAACACACACACACACAATGGATTCTCACCATATTACACTTTAAATAGTCTGGATGTAACTCTGCACTGACGCTTCCTCTACAATGTCCAGCTCTCTCAGCCCCGCCCACCTGCTGCAGCTCAAGCACACCAGCTCACCTACAGTTTAGCTCGGTGTGAACTCCTTAATGTTAAGTTGTAATATTGGAGTCATTCAGCCCTACATGTTAGAACCAGAAACCAGTACTGAAGAGGTGTAATGATACAGAAAGCTCCATTCTTAAGGTTAGCAGGACGGGTTCTTTCAGTTTTTGTTACATATGAAACCCAGAAGTCGACATATTGCAGTTTCAAGGCGGAAACAGTCAGATGTGTCATTGCCTGATTAAATCGCTCATGATTTTTTTTCTAGCATATAAAAACCGTGCATGGACATATGAACAGTGTTACATATTTGACATTCACTGGAGGGGGTCTTCAATCAAATGAACTGTTTTTATTGTGTTTCTACTTTCTAAAGTCTCTCCTCTTTCTCCTCCCATCACTCTTCCAGTAAATTACTCGCCTCCACTGGAAGACTTCCCTCCTTCACAAGGCCCCATCTCTCACTGGATTGCATTACGACGCGAGAAGATCGTCTCACAGATGACAGAAGCTTGCCTCAACCAGAGCCTGGACGCCCTGCTGGCCCGCGACATGCTGATGCGAGAGGATTATGAACTGGTGGTTAACAAGCCGACGCGCACCGCAAAGGTCCGTCAGCTTCTGGACAACTGTTACAGACACAACGAAGAATTCTGCCGCATCGTCGTCCGCAAGCTGTACGACAACAAGCAGAGCGGCCTGCAGCCGTACCCGCCTGAAATCAGCTCCCCGACCACCACTCTGATCCCCAGTGCACCACCGCTGTCCATGTCCTACAGCTTCCCCAGGAACGTGTAGCAGCCGGCACAGAACAATGGGAAAAACTCCAGATTACAGACAGTGCCAACTTTACACTACACTTAACTCTTACTGGTTCCATTGTCATCAAGAGGGTGTTTGTGGTTTCTGTCGGCCTTTCTCCCTCGAAAACACTGAAGAACAGGTGTTCGAGCAAAAAGAGTTGCAGGTACAAAACTTCAGTTCATATCCAAACATCAACCAGAGATTTAAAGGTTGTATTCTGTATGATCAGAATCAAAAGATTTTAACTGAATCAGTGATTTTATTTTATGTGGCGATTTATTTATATTCCTTTATTCTGGGTGGATGGATAACAGGATTTCACTCATTTTGGTACGTTATGCTTTACTGTATGTCTAGACTATTGTTAGCTTTATGTTGCGTGTTTGTTTTTGCTTTATTTGTGTGTATGTGGAAACCACCTCAATACATTCATTTTATCTGAGTGGCAGGAGGACTGTTAACATGCTGGAAAACCTCCAGTAAAACTAAGGTTCATTCCTATTAAAGCAATCCTAAAGTATCATGTATTCATGGGTGAACTCTCCTGAGTGAAGTGAGTAATGAGCCCCTCACCCTGACCCGGAGTGTCTCGACATTAAATCAGCTGGAAAAATGCGTAGTCACTTTAAATATTTGTTCTTGAGCAGCGTCACGTAACTCATCTCAAGTGTTCAAAGTCATGTGACTGCATGGAAACTTTTTGTCACCGTCCTGGCTCTTTCTCCTCCTCCTCCCCTATTTATTGCTGAGCTAAAGAGAGTCTCTGGGTCATGGAGTAAAGAGGAAGTTGAGATTGTAATATAATACCCAGACGGAGACCAACGTGTTCGTGTCTAGATTAAAAGTGGACCAACATGATCTGATTTCTTTCAGTCTGCTCAGCAATGAGCTCACCTCTTAGTATTCTTCATAACGTCCATCTATGATGCTTCAGGCTTATCTGAATACTTCCACTGTTACTGTTCTTCCATAGACTCTGAGCTGAGATTGCAAAATAGTTTCTTTTTTTTTTTTTTTTTTACACTTTTGATCCTACTGAGCTGCTCAGCAGAAGTGAAATGAAACTAAAAATCCAATCGACTTTGCTTGTAGCAAATCTTTAGTTGGCCTGCACTATACAGAAGCTCTAAGCTGTTTATTACTCTATTGTCAAACTTTTTCTACTGCAGCTGTGCTCAAAAAGGCAGCAACGTGTTTAGAAAATCAGTTTCTCTCTGTCAGACAGTGAATTGGTAAAACTCAGCAAGGCGTAATACTGTTAAATTCAAAATAATACATATATTCATATAAGAAAGTAGCAGCAGTTTATCTGCCTGAAGGTTTGTTATTACTTCATTAGCATATACATTTTTCAATTTTCTCATTGTAAGTGAACGCTTGATCTCCTTTTCATTGACATTTGTGGGTGAGTGTGTTTATGCTTTCAAAGGGGCTTCAAATATTTTCAGTTACTGGGATGACAGAAAATGATGAAGACAAAATTTCCCAAAGTTGCATTTAAACTTTTTCTATTTGTGTCAACAGAAGTTCAAAGTCCAAAGATTATTCATTTAAAATATCTAGTTTTGTTAATTAAAATCTGATGAATGGAGCTCTTTCAGCCCCAGTGTGTCTGTTGCACATAGTTTCCATCAAAGGCCTTACTGTCTTCATCACTGCCTTCACCTTCTCAAACAGGTGCTTATATTGCAATATTGTAGCTCTTATCTATACATCTGTCACAGAATAGCATTTGTGTTGTTCCCATTTCTATAAATAAATGCACTTCGCTCTCTCATAGTGTTGACCTAAAGGTTCCGCATAACTCAGTCCAAAGTAAACAACGGTTCAATCTTGGCCTTGCTCTGAGGGGGAATGAGTTGCAGCAGACCATTCTTAGTGAGACACTGTTACAGAAAATTCTGCACGATGACAAAAAGTCAATTAAATGACAACAGAAAGGCCGAGCAAGGTGGATATGCTTCCAAATGTTGGACTTGTATTGCCTTGTCTTTGATAACTGTGCCTCATACTCTGCTTTTGGTCTCAACTCCAGTCACGTGCGAAAGCCTTTTTACACATATCAAGCGAAGCTGAGTAAAAAACTGCTACAATTTGAATATGTTGTAACATATTTTGTACCGTAGATGATAGTTTCATCTTTTTTATATATATATATTTTCATCTGTGATCCATTGTTTGAAAACTCATGCACTGTTTTTTGTGAAGTGTTGATTTGATATTCGTAGAAATGCCTTCCGCAAAATACTGACCTAATTTGGTGCCCATGTCATTATCAGTGTCAGTTAATTAAACGGTAAATATGTCTTTAAGCAAAGTTCAGTTGATGTGTAGCTGTGGTTTCAGTCGGAAGTAGGATTTTTCAAATATTGTATCAAGCTCTTCATTAAAATGAGTTCTGTTTTTACTTCTGCCTGCTTTCGTCTTTATTTTTTAATTTTTGATGCAAGCCAGTGAGACAGACATAGAGAACCAACAGTTGATAATTAACTAAAAGATGTAATTTGACTTAAATAATCTAAAAAAAGATCATCAAGCAAGAGAAATGTCCTAAAAAGTTCAAAAAGTGAAATAAAAAAAAAAAAACACTATGATACAACATGACTTCAGAAAGATGCAAAGCAACCACAAAAAGACAAAAATGTGCCTCTGTTGGCCTATTCTGTAAATGATATCTGTTAAATTTACACATACATTTCTAAATTTAGGCTGTTGAAATACAATTGACTTGGGGCAATAGACAGAAGTCCTTAAAATCATTGACGAAACCCATAAAAACTCATCTTCCTGTGTCAGTGTTACATGAAAATAAACCATTCCTGCTTTACAATGGCTTAGATGTAACTCTGCATTATTACTTTCTCTAGAATATGTATGAAATCCCTTCCACACTCGCCACAGCTCGAGCACACCAGCTCACCTACAACAGCTAAACCAGCACAAAAATCACTGAAAGAGACTGAAATTGGTCACTAAGCAATAAAAAAGGACCTCAGAAGACCATAAAGAGACCCAAACAAACTGTAAGAGCCAAAACGTGATCTCTTAAAGATGCAAAAAAAAAAACACAAAAAGACAAAAATGTGCCTCTGTTGGCCTATTCTGTACATGATATCTGTTAAATTTACACATACATTTCTAAATTTAGGCTGTTGAAATACAATTGACTTGGCGCAATAGACACAAGTCCTTAAAATCATTGACGAAACCCATAAAAATTCATCTTCCTGTGTCAGTGTTGCATGAAAATAAACCATTCCTGCTTTATAATGGCTTCGATGTAACTCTGCATTATTGCTTTCTCTAGAATGTGTAGAGCTACAAAATCCCTTCCACACTCACTGCAGTTTGAGCACACCGGCTCACCTACAACAGCTCGACCAACAAAAAAATCACTTACAGAGACTGAAAATGGTCACTAAGCGATAATAAAAAGGACCTCAGAAGACCATAAAGAGACCCAAACAAACTAAGAACCAAAATGTGACATCTTAAAGACACAAAACAACCACAAAAAGACAAAAAAATGTGCTTCTGTTGGCTTGTTCTGTACATACCGGGCTTTGCAAAAGTTCTGTTACACTCGGTTTCATGATCTTTAGAGACGTTTACATGTCGGAGTGAAAACTTCCATTAAACAAACTGAAAGTTCTACCTTATAGGTAGGTGTTATTAATACAAATTTGTTCTCCGGTCAATTTGTATCAAGATGGAAGTCAAAAGAGTTGAGATATCTGCTCTCCTTCATACTGGCCACAACAAGTCTGACATAGCCAAACAGCTGAACATCAGCCAGATGACCGTCCACAGAGTCGTGGAGAGGCTCAAGAATGATGAAGACCTGAAAGATCTTCATGTAAACATCTCTAAAGATCATGAAACCGTGTAACAGAACTTTTGCAAAGCCCGGTATGTGTTAAATTTAAATTTAGGCTATTGAAATATAGTTGGCTTGGCACAACTGACAACAGTCCTTAACCCTTTACGCTTCAGTGCGTAGTAGGTGTACCACCGGCGGTACACCTACTAATTTGCATAGGAATTTCAAGAATGTCCGACGGCTGCAAACGCGATTATACAAACACTATACGCCGATGGAAAGCTTAGATTCTCATGAATCCGCCGGTATAAACCACTTTCAGATGTGATTACCACAGCGGGTGAGAAAAACACATTTGTCCGACAAAAACAAATATTCATCCATCCGTTCTCTATACACGGCTTCAACGTACACAGCGCGACTCACATTTCCGGGTTCATTATTACACACAGAAAAAAAGATTCCACAAAACACGGCCATAATCCAACCTTTTACATCCAGATGACACAAGCCAGTAAACTATTTTGTCCAAAACATGTCCTGAAGTCGGTATAAAATCCACGAATCGGTCGTTTTCAAGGAAATGTACCTCGCGATGTGCGTCCAATATTCCCTGTATTTTTCGTCATTTCTTTTTATTTAAAAATAGAATATTAGCGATTTTTTGGACTGAAAACGGCTGGAATTGACTGAAGCTTAAAGGGTTAAAATCATTGACGAACCCCCTAAAAACTCATCTTCGTGCATCAATGTTGCATGAAAATAACCCATTCCTGCTTTTTAATGGCTTAGAAGTGACTCTGCATTATTGCTTTTTCTAGAATGTGTAGATCTACAAAATTCCTTTGACAGTCATTGCAGATTGAGCACACCAGCTCACCTACAACAGCTCAACCAGCAAAAAAAAAAAAATCACTTAAAGAGATTGAAGATGGTCACCAAGCAATAAAAAAACAGACCTCAGAAGACCATAAAGAGACTCAAACAAATACTGAGAGCCAAAACATGATATCTTAAAGATGCAAAACAACCACAAAAAGACTAAATATTTTTATATTTGAACTGAACAAACACACCTGACTTGACTCGGCACAAGTCACTCAATGACTAAACCCCAAAAAACTAATCTCTGTGTATCAAACTGCTAGCCTAGCCATGCTACACCCATGTTTCTGACGGCACAAGGGTCTAGGGAAGCTCGACAGGGAGGGAGGCGGGCTAAAAGGTTGTCTATCAAATCCCTCTGCAGCAATTGGGGAGGTATACAACCAATCAACGCAACGAATAGGCTGACGTAGTTCCGAGAGCACCGGCGGATTGTGGCTAAGTCCCATTAGCTTCCCAACCAGCGGAGCCGCGGAGCCAACTGGTATATTAAGGATTTGCCATATCCCGTCGGCATAAGTCCAAATACGTTTTTCTTCTCAATGAAACACTTCAGTGCCGTCTTTTGTTTATCTTTCAAGTTGAATTTTAGCTTCAAATCTTTAAGGGCTGTGGCCAAAGCCGAGTCGAAAGATAACTGTTTATTGTGCGCCTGTTGTTTCTGTCAGAATTGTCACGCCTCTGTCGTCACTTCGTTACGCCCGCCTTCTGACTCTACACTTCATGGTGATTGGTCCGGCCAGTTTTAGGAGAATCCAGCCTCGAGCCTTATGGAGGGTAACTAGACCCTCCCTGGCAGAGAATTAAATTCGTTGCCGTGGGTTGTCTAGCGCGGCTAGGCTATTAAACTGCCTTAAAGAGCTGGAAGATGACCAAGAAGCAATAATAAAAAAAAAAACCTCAGAAGACCATAAAAACACACAAAACAACCACGAAGAGCCGCAAAATGACCTCTTAACGACACAAAACAACCGCAGATGAAAAACAACCTGTGTCTAGCCAGCAGCTCGGAGCTTCTGCGTGTCGGAGCCCGTGGGTCCATTGTCTCATAACGTTCATAACAACCTGTCAGAGCGACTGATGGATAGTGACAGCTGCAGCAGTCTCCGTGAATGAAGCTGTGCCTGATGACAGCGCACATCTCGGTGCATTTTCCATCAAACAATCTGCTAACTGTGTCCTGTATATGGGCTCTAAGGGCGCTGAAGGCTAACTGGGGGCAGGAACGAGGTCTGCTTGGCTCTGAAAATAGCACGGGGGGGGAACATGAGAATGCGGTTCGCCTGGTGCTGGAAAAACACCCGCTGCGGTTCGTGCTGGCCTGCAGGGATTGCAACATCGACCGACTGTTGCTACCTCTCAGATGGGATCTCACTGATGTCTGACAGAGTTCAGAGAAGAAGAGTGATTCTACATGTTAATAGGGACAGACGGACATATTGATCTTCTTGAAAACAGGTTAAGTTCACTTTTTGTCCTTTGTAGACACTTGTTCTGGGGATCAGAAATGACTTTGTACACTTTAGACACAGGCAGTGGACCATGGAGAAGATACAGTCAGATCCGTGACTGACCTCTTGTTGAATTGTGGACTTCAACTTTAACTGAGTGTTGTTCAGCTTTTATTCTTCACTTTGGACTTGTTGATATAAAAGGAGAAAAGTTCTAGGTCAGTAATATAAATGTGAGGGTGTTGTGATGTTAAATTTCTGCCCTGTCGTCTCCACATCAGCACTGCTGGACCCATGGGAGACCTGAGTCAGAAGATTGGGGTCATGTCACAGACAATATGTCCGAGTTCACAAGCTCCATCTGAGGAGGACTTAAAGGCCCCAAATGGTGGCAAAGTGGAGAAAATGCAGATGAAGAGGGAGATTTCCCTCATCAATGGGATCTGCCTCATCGTGGGCAACATGATTGGCTCCGGGATTTTTGTTTCACCGAAAGGCGTCCTCATGCACAGCGGCTCTTTCGGCCTGTCGCTGCTCATCTGGGCTCTTGGAGGCATCTTCTCAGTGTTTGGAGCTCTGTGCTACGCAGAGCTGGGAACCACCATCACCAAGTCTGGAGCCAGCTACGCCTACATCCTGGAGTCGTTCGGAGGCTTCCTGGCTTTCATCCGCCTGTGGACGTCCATCCTGCTGATAGAGCCAGCCAGCCAGGCGGCGATTTCCATCACCTTTGCCAACTATCTACTGGAGGCTTTCTACCCCACCTGCCAGCCGCCGTACGACGCGATCCGCCTCTTAGCTGCAGCCTGCCTCTGTAAGAAACCCTGCTGTGTGTGTGTGAGTGAGTGTGTGAACTGAAGCTGAGCATTACCCAGAATAACAGACTACAAGAATTAGTCCGTGAATAAGATATGATGTAGAAATTGCATCAATATTTCAAGTCCGGGTTGATGTTTTTAGCTGTAAATATGCATACATGACAAGGACGGTTTAAAATCTGGGCCGCTGCAGATTGTTGTCGAAAGATACAAGCATGAAAGCTTCGATTTACTACTTCCTACACTGTACAACAAATAAAATAAAATTACAATCTGTGAAAAAAAACTAAATATCTGGCGGCAAGGGTCAGAGAAAAAATATGTTAAAAAACAATAAAATTCAGTAACAAAAAAATGTTAAATTAGTTATAATAAAGACAAATATCTGTAAAATAATGAAATTACATTTTTTTGGCAATTTAAAATGAGTTGAAAATAGTGTAATTTTACAGTCAAATGTTGTAAAAAAAAAACAAGTCCGTATTATTAAAAAAAAATCTGTTGTGATGTGGACATTGTTCACAGTTTATGCTTTTTTATGTTTAATATGCAATTAATGCATTTTTCTGTGATTTTACTAGTCATCTCTAATATATCAAAACAGGAAAAAATCTGTTAAATAGCAAAATTTCCCCAGTTATGTTAAATTACACACAATATCTAGTAGTCATAGAAAAAAAATATAAATTTACATGTTGAATGGAAAAAATAAAATAAAAAAAGTTGTATAAACTGTGACTAATATTCACATCAAAAATCAGTGTTTTTACACAAATAGCTATTTGTTCTTTCATAATGTGCGACCTTAAAATTACAGTTTTGATATTTTACAGATATTTGGCTTCTTTTCTCATTTTTTTTTTTTTTAAAGCTGTCTTTGCAGTATTCCACCACTTTTTGACATGTTTTTTCTGGCATCTTTACTGACAGGTTTTTTTTTTTTTTACAGTGTATTTAATCCACTGTTACTGCTTGTAATTTTCCCCTCTGATGGTAGCATCTCTGCTTGCTCTCCTAAATCACCATCAGAGCCTTATTAAAATACTGCTAAAGAAAACCCAACCCAGAACCAACACGTTAACTCTCCCTCTGGTAGTCACATTAAATCCAACTGACTAAATATTCTTTAGAGTTGAGTATTAGTGCTCCGTGTACAGCAAGACATTAGTCAGAACAAAAGATGAAGTGGCACATTCACTGACACATTGCCCATGTCTCTGAGTACCAAACTCAATAACCTTTAGAGGAATTGACATCAGCTAGCGTTAGACTGTCAGTCCTGTAAAATACCGCTGTGGTTTATGGTCTGGCTTTGTGCTACGAAGTCTGCAGCCAGCAGAAGTGGTATTTAGGTGAGAGAGTCATGAGTTTCTATGCCCTCATACTGAATGTGACACAAAGACAAGTCCGTTAGCTCCTAAAATTCAGTTGTTAAAAAATGAATTCAGCGTCGCATCCTGAAGTATTTCTCATTGCCTGCTGTGCAAATTCAACCCAACACAAAAGCAGAAGCTGCTCCAGAAGCTCTGTTAGTCCCTGTTTGTATAATTCTGCATCTTAGTTGTGAGGATGGCTTATTTATTGCTTTGTTTTCTCCAGGTATACTCATCTTCATTAACTGTGCCTATGTGAAGTGGGGCACTCTGGTCCAGGACATCTTCACTTACACCAAACTCATGGCGCTCTTCCTCATAATCATTGTGGGAATCCTGAAAATGTCTATTGGTGAGTGAAAATGAAAGAAGAACTCATGAGAGAAAGCATGCATCACATGCTTTGCATTTCTCTTCACGCAGGACAAACAAAGAACTTTGAGAGTCCATTCGAAGGCTCCTCCACAGACCCTGGAGCTGTAGCTTTGGCCCTTTACTCGGCCCTGTTCTCCTACTCTGGCTGGGATACTCTCAACTTTGTCACGGAGGAGATCCAGAATCCAGAGAGGTGACCCACACAGACATGAAAACACTCTCAGGCATGTGTTTGACCTGATTTTACTTCCTCCATTTGGCTCACTGATTGGATAAGTTTATGACTGACATGCCACTGAGAAGATTGAACACAGGTGCTGAAAATGGGTACTTGGAAATTGTACAAAAACACGAATAAACAACAAATGTTTTTCCGAAATGTTCTCAGTTTGAATCATATATTAATATACGCTTCATTTAAAGCTGCTAAGATAAACACTTTTGTAACAAAAATGGCTCAAAAGGCTGTGCATAGGCAAAAACAGAAACAGAAAACATCACCTTTATAAACTCCTTTTAGCTAACGTTTTTTAGTTTTTCTGTTTCCAGCAACTGTTTACAGCAAACAAAAAACAAGACAACTAACTGTCCATTATCGAACAGTGCACTGGTGAACTAGCATGTTAGCATTTAGTAGCTAAAGAGGCAGAAATTGGGTTGAGAAGGTGGTGGAGACCAAAAACTGAGATATAAGACAGCAAATGGATTTAGGTCATCAGGAGGACAGAAACATGATTCAAAATAAAGTCTAGAGTAACTTTAAAGGTCACAACAAGTTACTTTCGTGTTTGCAGCTTGTCCCAAGGTAGATGGAATATACATTAGTGTAGGTTTGACACAACTTTAGAAAAGAAGTATTAATTGGCATGCCAACATTAAAAAAATACATGAAAATCAACTGTAAAATTACTGTTTTAATATTTTGCTGATATCTGCCTTATTTCTACTGGGGTTTTTTGTTGTTATTTTGTTGAGTTTTTGCAATATTCCATCATTTTTAAAGATGTTTTTGGAGATTTTTTCATGTTGAAATTAAATGCTGAAACATCTCTTGAGCTGTTTTTGTCCAAGCCACATGTAAAATGTGTGTCTGAAGAAAGGGAAAATGGAGTATGGAGGCTGGAATTTCAAATTGAGCAACAGGAATCTTCTATAAGTTCTTTTTGTATTTTTATTTGGATGGGACAGTGTATATTAATGAACATACAATCTCATAATAGTGTACACAAGGTTGCAGTAACTACGCTGGATTTAGCACAAGGCTAACCACCATCTGTTGTCTCACACATAAATGAAATCGTACAGGGACACAGACTTATAAAAAAACAATATAGGAAAACAAAGACAACAACAATTTAATACTGATCAGGTTAAGCCTACCCTAAAATGCTGCTATTTTAGTAAAGTGCTTTCTAGGCAAAGCCTGTCATAAAGTGTAGATAGTTAAAGAGTCTGTTTTTAAAGTGCCTAAATTTAAAGTGTTTGTTGCCATTTTTCATTGAGTCCCTGACTGATCTGTGTGGATGTTGTTGTAGAAATCTACCCCTGGCCATCGCCGTCTCCATGCCCATGGTGGCCATCATCTACCTGCTGACCAACGTGGCGTATTATGTGGTTTTAGACATGCCTTCTCTGCTGTCCAGCGACGCTGTTGCTGTGGTAAGACACAAATAGTCACCTGAGAGAGAGATGATTTACTCTGCTGCTAAACTTAGGCCTGTTCTACTTAGAAACGGTTGACCCAAGACGTGACATGAAAACAAGACTGCTGAAATTGAAGCAAAAGCAGTTTGCATGATGCCAGTGTAACAGTATGAGGCACTAGTGAAGCTCTGCTGAAAACATATCTTTGTAATAAACCCCGCAGACATTTGGAAATGCAGTCTTGGGTCCCTTCAACTGGATCATCCCTGTTTCAGTGGCCATGTCCTGCTATGGGGGACTCAATGCTTCTGTCATCGCTGCATCACGGTAATAACAAAACAGTTGCTGACGTTGAGCTCATACTGAGAGTAATTTTTCACTAATCTTCCACTTTTCTGCTCATGAAGGCTGTTTTTTGTTGGAGCCAGAGAAGGTCACCTCCCCAACAGTCTGAGTCTGATCCACCTGGAGCGCTACACGCCCGTACCTGCACTGCTTTTCAACGTAAGAAACAAACAACCGCAGACGTATCCCACATATTCACATCTGTGCTGCTTCAAAGACCCAAAAACATGTCTACAAGCCGTCACGATGCAGGTTCTGTTTAAGTGATTCTGTCCTCTTTGTGCTGTGTGGCTGCAGGGATTAATGGGCCTGATCTTCCTGTGTGTGGAGGACGTGTTTCAGCTCATCAACTATTTCAGCTTCAGTTACTGGCTCTATGTTGGTCTGTCTGTGGCCGGACTCATCTACCTGCGCATCACCCAGCCGGACAGACACAGACCTGTCAAGGTGTGTTTTTTCACCACAGACATCCATATATTTACATGCAGATTATCAATCATCCGTATCAATCATATCTGCAATATATTTACATGTATACTGTTATTATTTATTTTGTACTTGGGTATTTCCATTTCATGTTACTGTATACTCATACACTATACTTATTTATTATTCTTCCATTCAGCTACATTTATTTAACATTTTATTCACTTTTAAGATGAAGATTTTACACAATGGATATTATAGCAAGCTTTGACAATGCAACACATTGTTGAAGTTCAAACCAGTGTTTTCCAACCTTTCTTGGCTTCTTACAAAAATCACTGCAATCAAGAACACATTTCAGATGTCTGACTTGGCAATAATTCCAGTATTTTTTTCCCATCTAAACTTCTTACATGGTTTCGTTTCACCAAATGATCCAAAGCCTCCCTCAAAGATTAGAGGAAAAATACAAGAACTGAAAACGTATTTGTCCTGCAGATTTATCTGCTGTCCCTGTGTATAAAACTGGATATAAAGTAATTCAAACCAGCAGCAGCTCCACAGTAACATGCTGTTGACACACCGATGACTTCACTAATAATCTAATGATCAGTCAGAGGGACCAAACAAGGACTTTAACTACATTTGCTGATACTTGCTACTTAAGTGGGATTTTTCATGCAGGACTTTAACTTGTAATGCAGTATTTTTACTTGCTGTAATGATACATAAAGTATCCGAATACTTCTTTGACTGCTGTGCACTGAAAAGAAAAGAGTAGCGTTCATACACAGCCCTGGATCAGGCGTGAACTAACCGTGACGTCACCCGTTGGTTTCAATGCCGAGAAAATGAAGCCCGGATTTTGCTACTTCCTGGTCGCCGTTTTGGATTTTTTGGAGCCAGTGACGTAAAAAGCGTCATCAAACAGACTGGACCGGAGAGCAACTAGGGGCAGGATTGGCTGAGGACTCTCTTATCCCGCCCACATTTTACCACAGAGGCTTCTGTTGCTGTCTATCCAGTATAGCCACGCCCCCTGGCTCCACCAACTTTAACGATTTATTTAAAATTCAGTATTAATTTATTTTAAGATCGGTCACCTGATCTCTCATTTTGACCATGAAAACTAACAGGAAAAAAAATCCTGAGCTGTAGAAAATCAGTCTATCAAATTTTATTTTTTCCAAAAATGAATTGGGGTCTATGGAGCAAAAGCTTTTTGGAGCCAACCCTAGTGGACGGCGTGATATTGCAAGTTTTTGACACTTCCGGGTTGGCTTCAATTTTGGAGCCAGATGCTACGTCCATCTTTATATACAGTCTATGCCCTGGATCTGTAAATACGGAACAAAGTGGTTCAGACTGATTCATACAACATCATGTTTTTCAAAGGAAAAGGGGGGCAGGAGGGAGGATAAATCTGACACCTAACAATCTAAATACACAAACTAGCATCTTTCTTCAGAATCACAGACTCCACCTTTAAACAAAGAAATAAAGAAGGTATTTCCATGTGCTCTAAATGATCAGCCTCAGGAGACAGTCTGGTTGTGGCTTGCACCATTATTCTGAATGTAAACGTGTACATTTAACCACGTTTGTCTTTTCGTCTCCACAGCTGACCTTGTTCTTCCCCTTCATCTACTGCCTGTGCAGCCTGTTCCTGGTGATCGTCCCTCTTTACGGAGACACCATTAATTCTCTAATAGGAATCGGCATCGCGCTGTCTGGGATCCCAGTTTATTATGTCGCCATCTATCTGCCTGAGGAGAGGAGGCCCAAATTCATACGCAAACTAAACTGTAAGGCTCAGACTCAAACAGCAAAGATACTTTCATATTTCTGTAAGCTTGTTTTCATTTTTTTTAGAATGTAATCGTCTGTTCCTTACTGGCTTGATTTGAGATCATTTAACAAAGCTTTTGATTTCTTTGTTTATTACGCAGCTTTTTTTTTTTTACCCAGATTGCCAAATATCTGCACCACATGATTTAGATCAGTTTCAAAACACATTACTAATCATGTTGGATAATCAGTCAGCAGAAACTGACCTTCCTTCCTTCCACCTCTGTTCCTCTTCCAGCTGCTGCCACCAGATACACCCAGATGTTGCTCTACTGCTGCCTGACGGAGTTTGACGTCGAGGAGGAAACAGAAGCAGGAAGTAAAACTCAGTGAGCTGCAGACGGACTGAGTCTGAGCTGAGGCCTCGGTCCTGGAGAACATGGCCTTCGGCAAATCTCACAACATTTGTGAGGATCACTTGTGCCATGTCAAGTTCAAAAAAGGCCGACGTGTCAAATGACTCACCAGGAAGGAGCAGATGAACTGTGGCTCTCTCCAGTGTACACTTTTCTACAGACGATTATCTTCTATGAGGATTTGAATGGAACTATTTACAAAACCTGTAGCTGCAGGTCACAATTTATTTATGAGTGGCCATATTGTTTTGTTTTTTAATTAAATCTTATGACAACCTTAAGTTTGAGGAAGCATGTTGAATGTAATTATTTATCCAGGGACATTTTTACATGTTCATATGTGAACAGTTGTCCAAATGAAAATGGTCAATGTTAAGCTGATGCTGTTAAAGTTATTGTTGTTTCACTGAGTTTGCATATTATCTAAACCTTTGCATTCACACTGAGTGTATTTACTTTGACCACTTTAAATTAATCAACCTTTAAACCCTCAGGTGTTACGTTGCACTTATCTGACTGATCTGAGCAGTTTGTCTGCAGGCTCTGAGCCGTGCAGATGTTTTTTTTGTATGTCAGAGCAGGTTCTTGGAAGTCAAACACTCCCTGTATCCTGGTATGAAAATCCTCATTTGCCTTTAGCAAGCAGCTGTCAGACCAGTTCAACTCAAACTAACCTCAACTGCTCCATCTACAGGAGAACTACATGAGTACAGAAGCAAACTATTGGTGCATTTGTAACCCGCAGTCGGAGAGAGTTGGACTGAGACTTCCCAGTGCTTCACTTTTTATGTCACATACATACAGTTTTGACCTTTAGCATTTATTTTCCGAAAACTATAGATTGACAGCATTTAAATTATGAGATTGTTTCATTGCATTGAAAGCAACTCTGAGTCTGAGCACTTTACCAGCTTAATACTTTTCAAAAATGAAATCCATCCATCCATTATCTATTCACAGCTGAATCCTCACTAGAGTCATGAGGGGCTGGAGTCTATCTCAGCTGACTTTGTCTATCACAGGGCTACATATAGAGAAACAATCACACTCACATTCACACCTGCACACACTTTAGAATTATCAATTAACTGCAGGTGGGAGGAAGCGTAGAACCCAGAGAAAACCCCCACATGCACATGGAGAACAAGCAAACACCTTGCAGAAAGATCCCAGGGTCAGGGTGAGAATTTGGGATCTTCTAGCTGAAAGGCGACGGTGCTAACCACCAAGCAGCCCTCAAAATGAAATGTGCCTTTGTTTTTTTTGGTTTTCTTTTTACACATGTCAGGTTCAGTCAAACACACTGGATTTACACTTGTAACTTCTGGCCTTCTTGACCAATGTGTGCTTTGTTTCTCCTTTTAAAAAGTTATATTTTCATATGAAACCCTCTTTAGCTGGCATGAAATTGAACTTTCTCTGTTGTAAACACACTTTGTTTCGTTACCGTTTTGTATTTGATTAAACTGCAAAGATTTTTTTTGCATCAAACTGTATTTGTGTATTATTTGTGAACGTGTTCTGTATTTGTTGTTCCAACACACAGCATCTCTACAACAGAATTAATGTAATTAAACAACCAAGTACCCACTATATAGGAATGATAATGAACAGGTGGACCAGAAATTACAAGACAGTAATGAGTCACAGAGTAGTTAAGAATCTCAACCTCCCTGTAGAAAGATGTCCAAGTCTTTAAGGGCGTAGAGAAGTAGGTTATTTTGGCGGACAGGATCATGTTGTTGGACCATCCAGATGTGTCTGGAATTAGATTTTTACAATGAAATGGTGGACTTATGGATATTTCAGTGTCATTTGAATAAAATTGCATTTTAAGGTCTTTTATAGTCACTGGTCAAAGTTAGTTTAAACACAAGACACTTTGTGCTCCAAACAAAAAGGATGCACACTCAATGAAGGACCAAGGATCCCTGAACCACCATTATACACACCAGTGAGCAGTGGTTCCTAACACATCTCTGGGGGTCATCACATGGAAACCTCCGTTCAACGGTGTTTCACCTGTTTAGTCTCACAAATCCTCTAGGAGGCTAGGTGGTGAACTCTGGCATCCCAGATTCACCCCCTCTAGTGCCAATTCACACTGCTGCTACATAATCCAAACAGCACTGCCACGTTCAACTGACACAGGCCGATTTAGGAGATGCTCCAGGTAGTGACCAGTGCTGATGCTACCAGTTAGCTAGTACAAGATGCTGATACCTAGTGTCAACTGCTAAAAAAAAAATGACAAAGAAACTACACAAAAAGACTCTCCAAATCCCTCTAAACGCTAATGCTAGCTGCAAGACTAGCACCATGTCCAAAGCAAACTTACCACTGACAAAGAAACTATACAAGTCAGCTCACCAAACTTGCCAGTGCTGCATGCTCATCGCTAATTGCTAAAATACATCACTACTCCAGCCAAGCTCACCACAGACAGAAAAAATACAAGCAGACTTTCTCTAAGATGCAAATACCAGTTGCTAACTCATTGCTAATGCTATCTAACAAGAAAAAACAAAAACAAAAAAAAAACAAAGACACCGCCACTACCTGACACCACAGACTCACCTGAGATGACGGCATGGTCCCAGAGAGGCTCTAACAGGCCACGCCCCCACCTTATCTCGTCTTCCTCTTCCTGGATCTCTGCCGATTGGGAGAGAAAAAAAGAAGGCGGGGAAAGTTCTCCCTCACCCCCCAACGATTATCATTTCTGCTAATCCACATCCTCTGACTAGATCTCAGCCACATCTGCCATGATGCCATCTTCCTCAGACTCTGCCCCTGCACTCCGAACTCTCTCAAAAGTGAAAAAGCTGACCCAGCAACAAAGCCCCTACACCCCACTTCAACTGGGCGAGCTCTGGTTCTCCATCCCTTCTGCCCAGCTTCTGTCTTTAAATCTGCATATCTAGCCTTCTTCCTCTCATAAGCTGCCTCCACTGAATTATCCCACGGGACTCTCAATGAAATGCTCTGTCTTGTCCTTCACAGACCTTAAAACAACATCTGGACTAAGATTAATACACACTGTTTCTTGGGGAACAACAAGCTTTCCTCCTAAATCTACATGCATTTCCCAATCACAAGCTCCTACCAGGCGGCCATGCCCCTGCCTCCTTCCTGACTTAAGGCCCTTATCCTTCTCCATCTCTCGAACAAATTTCACAACTAACCTCTCCTTGCTAGAACCTCCAGAATTCACCTGCTTTCTCCTCTCTTCAGTTCCTGCAGCCAAGCTTCTCAGCACCTGATTACGCTGCCATGTATACCGGCCTTGTGATAAGATAATTCTACAACCAGAGAAAATATGCTGTAAGCTTGCAGTACCTGAGCACAGCGGACACGATTGGTCCTCATCTACCCAGACGGTTGTCAACACGTCGTATGTTGCCCCTATTAGAAATTTAACACGGCTTTCTTCCATACGCACTGGAAAAAATGCCCCTCTCAAAACAAGAAAAATAAACTTATTCCAAGGAACTTTTTACCTTGAAATAAGTGAAAAAAACTGCCAGTAGAACAAGAGAAAAATGGCTTGGTAAGATTTCTTGAAATAAGATGTGATATTTAGAATATTGAGATCTTAAAATTAGCTGGGAAAACTTAGTTGAAGCTGTATTTTACCAGGATCGTCAAGCTTAGGTGTCTTAACCCTCCTGTTGTCCTCATTTACGGCACCAAAAAATATTCTTCTCTTGTCTGAAAATTAAATTAGGAGGTTACATGAAAGCAAAAATCTATTTTTGAGTGAAAAACTACTATTTTTTTTAGAACGTCTGGCTTATTTTAAGACACCTAAGCTTGACGATCCTGGCAAAATATAACTTAAAATAGGTTTTGTTTGGAGCTTTTAACAGCAGTTTAGTGCAGTACTTGAGAAAAGGCTCTTAGTAACTTTCAGCCACTGAAGAAAATGATAATAAATGACATATTTTTTGAAGTCTGTTTTGCTGAAACTCTCACTATATTTCTACCTAATGGAGCCTGCTGATAGTCTGCCACAGTAGTCTGTGTTATGTATATTGGAAAAACACGTCAACAATTCAAATGTCTAGGGAGGGTGCATTAATGTCAATATGGTTTATTCAGTTTCAGTATTTCATTCCATTAATGTGAAACAAACATTTTATGCCTCATAACTGTTTTTCAACTGATTTTGGAGAAAATATTGAGGAAGTTTCATTGTTTTGTAAAAGAAATTGTGAAATAATTTTTAAAAAGTTACTAACAAATGGTGACAGTGAACATAAAAATAAAGAAAAATGCATTATTAAGAACTAATTTTATTAGTTTTCACAAAGATCTCCTAGTTGTTCCTCATATTAGAACACATTTGGATCCAGCAGTGTGTCCTCCTATGACAGGCTGCAGTTTGCCGTATCAAAGCCGGGACAGATCCACTTGTTGCTGAACTGTTTGTAGCCCTCAGCGTCAATCAGTTTGCTTCCTACGCAGACAAACACAATCAGATATTTCATGTTAACAGCATGATGAGAGTCTGAAGATAAAATCCCAGTTATTATCCAAACAGAGAGACCATTTACCGTCCATGAGGTTCTGCAGGCTGCAGTAGTTGGTGCTGTTATCGGCCGGATCGTTGGTGAATTCAGACACAGCTTCTCCCTGTTTGTCAAAGTCAGTGAGTGAAGCTGATTAACATTACTGATTTTCCCCTTTAATTCAATGAACATTTCTCCTCACTGTGTCACAACATCACACACACACTTCCTGTGTGCTTGTTTCAAAGATGCATTGAAGCTATTTTATCACACAAAGAGTTAAATATTCAAAGCTAAAACTTCACATTCTGGTTACTTTGAGTAATTTATATACATTTCTGTAAAATGTTGACTGGCATGTTTGAAGTCTGTAAAGTTTAAGACCTACACTTGGCATTCACTTGAATTAAGTAACATATAAAATAAAACTGATGTAAATTAAAGACGGTTATTCTAGAAAAATCCCACTTACAGTCACTTTGCAAACGGTGGACTGCTCCAGAAGAAACTGAAGGTCGCTCAGTTTCTTGGTGTTCGGAGACGTGTGCGTGGCTTTGATCAGGTACGGAACTGAAGACACAAGCTGACAACACATTTCAAACTTAGTCCAGTCTGACAGGAACCGGGTTCAGTCAATCAGTAATGAAAACATGAAAACAGTGATACATATTGTGCACTGCAATGCTAGTTTCAGATCATTTTTAAAGCGTATTTCAAGACAACAGTCAAGTCATGTCAGGCCAGAACTATGATGATGTCCCACTTCAAATGAGAATTAAATTTTTTTTTTTTAACTGCTGCAGTATTACCACAAGAAGATAAGTATTTCTGGTAAGAATATTAAAAAACAGTTACAACAACAACCCAGCAGTGTTTTACTGTTTTACTGTGTCATACATAAAAATAGAGGCTTAAATGCTACTTTTTAAAAGAAAAGGAAATCATATACACAAAAAAAAGTTCAACTGAAAGATATTTTTTGTCCCTCGGTTCTCATGAGGATATGATCTGTTAATTTACCAACACCATGCACACCTACAGGAGTTACAGTTAGGATTTCAAGACAAGTATATTTATAAACCATGATATCTGCTTTCAACAACATTATAAAGATTCATGAGTGTTTTTATGGTGCATTTCATACACAAGCTTCCTGCATTCACATTCTGATTTAAATTATGGTGACAATATGGATTCCTCGTATAAAAATAACATTATTGTATACTGCTTTTGGAAAGAGATGAATGAGATGTTTCTGACCTCATACGAGCACTTCTCTCCTGCATACAGGCAGCTCTGCCTGATCTGCCAGGCCTTGATCTGGTTCACCAGCTGTCCTTGGACATCGCTGCATGCGATGCCGAACAACCTGTCGTGCAGAGAAACACAAGTTTGCTTTATTAAAGTTCAGATAAAGGCTCATGCAGTATTTAAAATGCAAAACAAATGTAATTACAAAAAGGTGAACTTTTCATATCAGCAAAGAGACTCTTAAACTTTCTCACACTCCCCACAGACATGACTAATGCGAGTCTCGTGAGTTTCACCATATCAAAGATAACAAGCAGGAAAAATTACACCGCACAGAGCTTTGAATTCAAAGTACCCTGTCTAATGTGCACTTGACCTTTTCATGCTTTTCCAGGAAGAGTTTCATGCAACCAAACAGCACCATAAAACATCCTCTGTGTCTAACCAATAACATGCTGCTGCTGTTCAGAGCAGATGTAGCTGCAGCTGGATGTTAAAATCAAATCACACAGTTTTACACTTTAAGAGACAGTACACTTCATACACCGATGAATCCAACTAAAAGAGCAATAAAGACTCTAAATTCTTCACCAGTATCACACACAAACATTCAAAAAAGATCTACAGTACCATTTGACTTTGCATTGTGAGGTCCGGTCAGCCAGGGAGCTGGTCAGTGTGGCCCCCAGAACCAGAGCTGCAGCTACAAGCAGGATTCTCAGGTCCATGTTGAACAGTGAGGTTCAGTGTCCGGGATGTGTTCGAGTCTGCAGACGTCTCCTGAATGTCTGCTCAGACTGTGCTGAGGGCTTAAAGTGAAGTACATGGGTCATGTGGAAAAAGAGGCCAGTAGAACATTGGCTATCACGTGGTACAGGAAGAGAGCAATGCATAGAGAAAGTTATTTTTTACATCAATTAGACACAGCTACTTGATCCAAAGGAACATCAAGGTATGTGTATCAGTTTCATGTTTAAAATACAGCTGAGTTTTTCTCAGTACAGATGAAGAGTTTTGAGATCCATTTCACACTGTTTGCAGTCACTGCTTCAACTGAAGATAGTTTAAAAGCCTGACGGCGTCATTATTGCAGGAAGACATTGACCTTTGAGGTGATTCTGGTTTTTATTTTAGCTCCACATCTCAGACACATTTTCTGACACACAAAATCAAACGTTTGGCATTTCTTTGTTTAAATGTCATTTTTTCAAACAAGTGAAGAATTAATTAGAAAGGCACCATTCACACCACATTTCAAAGAAAAATTTCGTCTCCGTTGAAGTCCTTTTAAGTTTGTAAGACTTTATCTTTTTCCTCACTTTTTGCTGCCACTATTACAGTAAAACTGTGTCAAACCTTTTTCTGTTACCTCTATTTTTCTGCAGCTGTTTTGGATAATTCACAAAAGTAGGACAATGGAAGAACACATTTTTCTGTATCTTTTTGATGTCTTCCATATGTCAAGGAATATCTTTCAGGAATTTATTGTTTAGACAAAACCTCCATTATGAGGTCTGGACACTGAAAAGCTGCTGTGTTTATCTGAAGAGGTGTACTGTGAATTATATCAATGAATTATCACAAAATAAAAGAAACCGTATCCAAAATAGTTGATTGTAGCCTTTAGTACATGGAGGCGGTGGATATCAAGTAGGTCAGACTTCAAGTAAGTTGAAGGAGAACTACAATTTTACTGTGTGAGAGAAAGTCACAGCTGTACAATGTATTCTATGAATCCGTAGAGCGTTTTTAAATATGAAATTAGAATTACCACCAACTAGTGACATTGTTTACGTCCATGTTGCTAACCATGTTACTAACGCCGCCTCTCAAATTGACATCTTCCATTTTCTTGACTTTTATTACTTTAAACTGAACTAAAAACTCTAAGCAGCAAATACAATTCCAGCTCACCACCAGGAGCATTGCGTTCACTGGATCTCTTGAACAGATTCTTCTGCTATCAGGCTGACATTCAGCTTTTTGTGCGACTCTCTCCTCGGGCTCAGCTTCACATTGTGTTTCTATCTGCTGAGCAGCTCTGCTTTCACTGTTTTGCAATTTCTGCTCCTGAAACTGAGAGTGAGTAAAAGTGAGTCTTTAGTACAAACTACAAACACAAGTTTATTTCCGTTGCTTTAATATAATAGTGGAGGATACAGCAGCTCCAAGTCATTCTCCTGTCACACGGTATATTGTCACAGCTGACACCCTGCTGTCTGTCAGAACCCCTACTGGGCAGCTGAAGTTCAGGGCTGACGGTTAGACTTCATTTGCTGCTGGGAAGGTCATCACTCAGAGCTTATAGTTGCTCGCTGCCATATTTATCTTCAAAAATTCACATATTGCACCTTTAAGATGTAGACATGTTGAATTCATTTTCACCAGCTCTATATATTTCTGCACCGTCACCTCTCTGTGATGAAAAAGTTATTACAAAGTCTCAATGCCCTCTTTAAAAAAAAAAAACACAAGACAAAACAAAAAAAACAATGCAAAATTTGACCATTTCGGTACTAAAGAAAATAATCTCATAGCAAATATAAGAGACATAACTTGATGTAGTCTAATTTTTTAGTCCATCTTATAGCGATACAGAACAAAATACTCAACAGAAACTTATAAGTGTTCAGACTATGGTGTTGTTCTTTACAGTAAGAGTGAAGTTTGCACCTGGTCGAATCCGCAGGATGGTTTGACGGATCTGAAAGACACACATTTTTATAAACCTGTTATGTGCAGGCACTCAGTTGAATTTTAATCTCTTTAAAATTTATTTTGTGAACGAGGTTGGTGAGTTACCTGGCTCATAATGAGAGCAAGTGTTTCTTCACTTGGTTCCTGACTGGTGCGAACAGCTACGTCAAAGAATGCCACGACTACAAAATAGATAAAAAGATGCATGAATTCAAAAACTATCAAGATCATGTTAGACTTCAAGATGGGCCCTACTCTGCAATTAAATGCACCTACTATTGTTTGCTGATCCAGCCCGGGTTGTGGCTTCTGTTGACGGATTTATCTCTGTGAGAGTAGTAGGCATCATGGTCGATATACCCGTTGTAGAGAAGGAAGAAGACGCTGGAGAAACATAAAGACCACAGTTTAAACACGGGTTAACTCACCACAAATTGTAACTCAACACATTTACAATACAGTATTCACATTAAGCATAACCTCCTTTAAAATTTCCATTAATAACTGAGGGTTCTACTCACTCGTCTGTGCAGCACATGAGGCCAAACATCCAGCGAACAGGACGAGCAGCAGCATGTTGAAGCTTTATTCCAGAAATACTGAGTGAAATCCACTGTGGGAAAGTGTCTCTTCTGCTTCTGTGGAGCTTCAGACTGCTTTTGTTCAGTATAATGAAAGGACGCCCTAAAACTGAGGGTGTGGCGTGAAAGCAACAATTCAAATGTCTGTACATGATAGTCTGAGTCAGAACAACTGGAGGTGAAAAGGAAAGTAAACAAAACCCTGAAATATGAGGAAGCAGAGCATCTTTTGAAGTAGATGTATGGATTTTTGTTTTTATTAATCACTGGTAAAAAAAAATGTGGCTGCTGATCTCACAATCCTACAACAATGCAGAATACTTCACGGCTTTGTAAATGATGCATTAATTATCCACATCAGGAAACAGATGGGAAAGAGATTTGCTTTTGATCAGTCTCGAACATCCAAAACCAAATTCTGCATTTAAGCAGAAACTGTAAGATTTTTTTGCTACTTTTTATTGAGTTGTCTTTGGATCGATTCTATTTTCAAGTCAAAAGAAAACTGGAACTGGATCTGGAACGAAGAACAACATTGTTCCTTTTGGGAAAATTACATAAAAATGTCTATATATTTGCCAAACTACACTCTTTCTAATCAGGTCATTTCATGCTCATTAGATTTACATAAATAAATGCAAATCATAAAGTCAGGGATTTTGTCAAAATACACAACTATTCCACACAAAAATTATCCTTAACGAAACATTAACACATCTTATAGAGCACTACAGTTACTCTGTGCAACTCTAACATTCTTCTTTTTGAAGAAATCTTGAACTAAATAAAAAATGCTAATAAAGCAGACATCACTTGACACTACGGGTTCTTCAACTTCCTGCTGCTGTTTGTGCTGCTGGTAGAGCTGGAACATCTGGAGGTGGTGAGAGGAGGGCAGGCCACGGTCAGACCCAGGCCCAGGTCTACTGTGTTCAGCACCGGGGAGTGAAGTGAGGAGGCCCCAGGGCTGCTTCTGGCTGAGGAGGCAGGAGACCTACAGCACAGAGGCAGGAGCAGCAGACTGAGCTCTACAGTCGCTAGTGGTACTCTAATAGTGTGAGAGTTTCTGACATTTTATTTTCATCGATGAAGACTATTCTCCTTTTCACAGCAAAAGCATAAAGACTCGGTTTTCAGTCATATTTCTTGTGTGAATCTTAAACCCTCATTACTAGCCTCTACTGCCACCATCTCGGCAACAGAACGTTTATGAAAAGTTATTAATTCAGACCTGAGGAAACAAGGGGAACTTAGAAGACGTACTGATGGCAGCTGATAACAGGACAGGTACAGTCTCAGCAATCTATAGGTTTTTTATATTCTGCTGCCTCTGACAGCTGCTTAAAAGAACAAATTCGTATGAGAAGACAACATGAGTATGCACATTTATCACACCCTGCATATAAAGAAAAGTCATCATGCAAAGTGTTTTGGATTATTTGTAAAGTAGAGGTTATGTAAATGCAATTTTGAATGGATATTACTGAAAAGTTGCCATATCTTCTGTATATAATACTTAATCTTGTCTAGTAATTTGCATACTTTGTGGGTCATTTGAAAAATTGCAGATTGACCATTTTGAAACTTCAGAACTCTGCTCTACTTGTTTTAGGCTATCTGCTAGTATCTTTGTTTTTGTGGTACAACTTGCCAAACCTTTTCAATCAGTCCTGAAAGTTCAATGAAAATGACTTTTTTATTTCTGTGACTAAATATTTTCAAATTATTATTTCAAAGTATGTTATGTGTTTTGTTATGAACTATGGTAACATGTAACTGCATGAGGTTCAGAAAATATTACTTGTAGACTTCTGCATAGTCATATTTGTTATTTATCAGTATTATCAAGCAAAAACTCTACAGATACCGTTTCAACTTTCTATAGTTTGTGATTTAAGAAAAAAAAGTTGAAGACAAATCAAAAATGTTCAATCATTAGACTGATGGAGTGACCCAGATGGGAAAATGGACACAACCAAAACTGATACGTAGTATTACAGCCCTGAGCTTCCTATCAGCCAAACAGATGATTTTATCGAACTAGAAACAGAAACCAAACTGTTTCAATTTGGAGAATTGGTGAAAGGAGTTTATGGACTTACCACCAAGAGACCAGGCTGCTTTAATTCTTCAATACAGGGTCTTGATGTACTTGAGGAACTTTACTCGATTCTGTATTACTGGTGCCCCTTTTTTGTCTTTGCGTCTTTATTATTTGTCCGCTGTTATTTTCTGTCATTAAAATTCGGTAATAAAAGATAAAACTTTTTAAAAAAAACCTGACCTGACAGAGGTGGAGCTATGAACGTAGTTGGTCTTGGAGCTCCGGCAGCTGCCAGGAGTGGAGGACGGAGCCGGAAGAGGCAGATTGGCCTGAGAGAAACACCAGTAAAAAGTACTAAAGTTTAACAGTGAAAAGCTAAACCTGCCAAGGCTAAAAGCTTCATTAGTCCTCATAAAGCAATGTGGTGTCAGCAGTTTTTGCACCTGTAGGAAGTATTTCTCCAGCACAGATCTGAGGTCAGGTTTGTCCTCCATGACCTCGTTCAGCATCCCGTCGATGCTCTTGTTAAATTCCTTCAGCTCCCTCAGCTTAATGTCTTTCTCTTCGAAAGTCTCACTCTTGGTGTTCTGTGCTGAGCGGATCTCTCTGGTCAGCTTGGAGCTCTGGCAAACAGCAGGACAGCACAGACTGAAAATATGATTATGGTAGCAGTTTGGTACACATAACATTCCTTATTTGTTCACTGTTTGTCATCTTTTTGCTGCTGCCCAGTGTACCCTGGGCTCTTAAATGTGTTTAGAAAAAGTGACACAGGCGGGTATCAAACCTGTTTTGCGGCTCTATCAATTTTTTCCTGCTGGGAAGCGATTTCTTTGCTCAGCTTACTGATGAGAGACTGTTTCTGTACTATCTTATCTTTCTCCAGCTTCTCTTCTTGGAGCAGACTCTCCAAGGTATCGTTCATGTCCTGGAAATGGAGAGCAGCACATATAAGCACAAAAAAAGCAAGGCAGAGAGGAGCGTACATACACAGAGAATTCATGCGAGGTCAGTTTCACTGGACGACTCACACAGATTTGTTAAGAGGGTTTATTTTTAACCTAATACTCTCGCAGGGACCCAGCTAAATAATAGCTACTTCTGCAGACAGGAAACGAGAATGAGGGCAAGTGAAGATGGGGATAAAGAGAGAGTATTTGAAAAGGGAAACAATGAAAAACTACTTATTATTTCCCACAGCATTTATGTGTTACAGCACTGCGACAGGGAATAATAGACATAATTCATGTAAATAACATAGATCAGCCTATTTAGAGGTAACTGAAGTCATAAAAAAGTCACACTAGTTTTCTGTGAGTTCAAACTCAGGCTACTGGTGGGCAAAGTCTCTCTTGCACAAAGATTAATTATCAATAATATTTATACCCAACTGACTTATCTGAAAGCTAACTGACCAAGCTAAGAGATGGGTTGAGTTGGGATAAAGTCTGATCAATTTAAGGAAAATGTTGTTTAATAATCTGGTAAACTAGGAAGCGTTTACATTACATTACATTACATTGAAGCCAATATGCCAAAAACCAAACACCAAAATAATATCAGGTTAGCATAACTGTAACATTTATGGTGCATTTTAAGATATTAACCCGGACACATGCATAATTATTCATATATGAACTGTATATAAATGTAAAATTAGCAGTTAGCATTAGGCTGAACATTTTGTTTTACTCCCTAAAACTGCTATTTGTTTTAGCTTGTGACACTACAGTAACTCCTGTTTATTATTTACACACGAATAGTCTGAAAAGTTAAGATATTTCTCAATTTTAAAAACATAAAATCCTACTATGAAACTAGCCAGTAGTTTCTCATGGAAGACATTCTATACAACCTTAGTAATAGATTATGAATCATGCAAATCAATCCAGAGTAAACAGAACTGTTTTGTACTCTTGGTCACGGCCAATTATGATTTTTTTTTTCTTTTATTATTTACTGTTGTGAGGATATAAAAGTTGAATATCCTACTACTGAGATTTAGGCTACAAATGTGACATAAAAATGGTCTGACAAGATTTAAATACAGTTCAACACAGTGAGGAAGCTTTCTTAATGCACTCTGAACATAGCTGATACAGGTGGAGGTGTTCGGTATTCAAGGACTAATTGCTTTTCAAATACCTCTGCTGTGTAAATGCTATAAATAGCAACAACCTGTAAGTCCTGTTGGAGCTCCTGCACTTGTCTTTTTCGATATTTTAGTGTCTCTTCAGCCACTTTCAGTTGCTCTTCCAGCTTCAATTTTTCCTGAAATTCTGGACCTAAAATACAGTTTTTAAAAAAAAAAACTGTTAATTACTTTGTGACCAGTGACATCTGCTCTATTAACTTCAACACACAAAGAGAAATAAACAGACACAAATGGCTTAACTTGTTGCTGATTGGTGCTGATAACAGATCTGTGCAGTTCTCATACATACTGGATTCATTTGCTTTGCTGAGGGATTTGCGAAATGCAGAGTTGCTGTTGTTGAACAGCTGGATGGTGTTCTCCAGAGCTCTATTCTCCAGCTCCGTCTTGCGAATTTTAGCATCCAAATCATCTCCCTTCTGCTTGAGCTCCTCTTTCTCTTGTGCAGCCTGGTGAGAAGCGCACAGCAGTGATTCAAAGAGTTGATGCGGTGCAGGAATAATCCGACCTCAGTTAGCTTCAGCAAGCCCCAAATGTGACAGAACAGCAGGTTGGAAGAAGTCTCACCTTTGTGATGTAGTAAGCCTGGGAGTGCTCCTCTTCTCCCTCAGGAGCTGCCAGTGAAAGGCTGACAACCTCGAAACGTTTCTTCATCGTGTCGATCTTCAGCAGTTTCTCATTGAGTTCAACACTGAGACAGAATTGATAAATAAATTAGGCCTGTTGGAGAAAATGTTTGCTCAGAGGATGCTAAATTAGATGAGACAATCTGTATGTCGAAACTAGATGATTTTTGACTTTTTTCCACATATTTGAACGAGCAAACATTTGATCATCTCTGAAACAGTGCCAACAGATTAAATGATATTGTCAAATTGATATTTTGTTGCCATTTTCATTTCTTTAATCAACAAAAAAAAACACATCAGTTGCATGGAAAAAGTAAGAAGACTTTATATTTATCACACATTCAAATCAGGGGTTTCAGATTAGATCCCAGTGATCAGAACTTAATTAAGGAGTGACAGGTGGAACCTCTGGCATCTGTGATCTTTGTATTGGAGTGTATTTTGCTATCATGCCAAGTTCTAAAGGGCTCTCTAAGGCCTTCATAAAACAGGCTGTGCAAGTTTGCAAATTTGGCAAGAGATTTTAAAAGATTAATAGGCAAAACCCGAGTAGATTTCAAATGACTGCCAGTTTAACCAGGACTGGACACCCGTACAAAGTCAGACCAAGAATAGATGGTTAGATGCAAGAAGAAGAAGAAAAATTACATCACAAGTTAGCAGGAAATTCCTGCAATTGTTGGCGTCAAAATGCATTCATCTACAATCAGATAGAAAGAGCTCAAATGTGACATGTACGGGAGGCATGCCAGAAAAAACACATTTATTTACCTTGGCCTATGGCTCAGCTTAGAGCTGATGTTTATTTTATACCATGTCTTATGTCTAATTTTTATACCCACACTATTTCATTTATATTTTTATTTATTTATTTTAATGCGTACAGCACTTTGGTCAACAGTGTTGTTTTTAAAGTGCTTTAGAAATAAAGCTGGATTGGAAAACAACAGTTTGTTAATGAACAGTCATGCAAAGAGCAAGTCTTTTGAAACATTGTGCTCTGAGTAACAGTCATTATGTTTGGTGCAGACTAAAGACAGAACCTCATACCAGATGTGAAGCGTGGTGGATATGGTTTGTGGTTGCTTTGCTGCCTTGGGGACTGAGCAGCTCATTAATTCAACTATTGATTCTGCTTCTTAACAAAAAAACTGCTTGAAGATAATGTGCATAATGTGAGGCATTCATGCAAAATTGGACCTTATGCCAGGATATTGATCATAAGCCCACTAGCAAATTCACAGAGGAATGAGTAAAAGAGAAGAAATGGAGGGTGGGATAGATGGAACGGCATCATCGAAGCCGAGATTTGAATTAATTGAAATGTTGTGGAGGGAATTGGAATGGGTTGCACATGTAGGAAAACGCTCAAACATATTGCAACTAAAAGAATTTCGCAGCATCTGAGGGCACAGAAAATCACATTTGTTAATATTTTTGTTAAATGGCTGAAAAACCTAACTTTTCTTGCGACTGTGTTCAAGTTTAGGACTTTTATCAGCAACCTGTATCTGTTTGCTTATCCAAATATTTAAAAAGCATCAATTTCCAGACTGTACTCATTTCTCAGAGCTGGGCTTCTTACCTGAGTTTCTGCCTCTCCTGCTCACTGGTCTTGAGCTGCTGGCTGAGCATCTCTTTGTAGGCCTTGATCTCATCCTCTCTCTCATTCATGGCTTTCTGCAGCTGCAGCTTCCTCTTCTCCAA
The DNA here is from genome assembly GCF_021347895.1 of Acanthochromis polyacanthus. Classification (NCBI taxonomy): domain Eukaryota; kingdom Metazoa; phylum Chordata; class Actinopteri; family Pomacentridae; genus Acanthochromis; species Acanthochromis polyacanthus. The sequence continues at coordinate 30,796,877 of NC_067121.1, forward strand.
AGACAGCACATTGTCCGCCTTGTTGTACAGCAGATCTCTCACACGTTTGACCTCTATTTTTAAAATTTTGTGCTCCACCATGTTGTCCTGATGAGGAACATAGAAGTTTAACAGTGCATGCCATGAGTACATATAATCCTTCCTTTCAGGTACATTACATCTTTTACATCTTGTCTGCATAAAATAAATCTAATATCGTCAACTGATTGAAGATCGTCAACTGGAGTGAACTTTTGAGGGACAAATGCTCACCATTGTTTAGGCACATCAGCTCTAAGGTTTTTTGCAGGTTTGGTCGATTTCATATGGAAATGATCCCGTCTTAGTCTGTGACTTGGCTGATTTCCTGATATGATATCTGTTACTTACGTATTTCGTCATCCTGAGTCTCTTCAGCTCCTTTTCATTGTTGGTATGGATCAGCAGGAGCTCATCCACCTTGTCGGTCAGATCACTCTTTTGAGCTTCTGACTTCTCCAGCTCTTTCTTCAAATTGCGAATATCGTTCTGCCAGAAACAAAGACGCATGTGAGGTGGAATTATTTCACAATAAGTTGCAGAATAGTGCAGTGATGTATCAGACTGACCTCAGACTCCTTCAGCGTGTTAGTCAATGCTTTGGCTGTCTTTTGTTTCTCCTCCAGGTCTTTGGTCAGCTCGACAATCTTTATGTCCAGCATTTGTTTTTCATCTGATTGAACGTCACTTTGCAGCCGCGCCAGTTTATTAGTCAGGCATAACATCTGGGTGTCCTACAAGACACAAGAAAGTGGGAGGAAAATCCAAATACATGTAGCATCAGACTAGTGAAAGCTGCGGCAGGTTGTGTGATTGTAAATGACCACATCTTGGGGATGTGGGATTTCTAATAAACATGCCTGTTCAGCCATGATCTTCTGCTGTCTTATCAGTTCCTTCTCCAGTTTACTGAGCTGGCTGCCCAGGTTGGTAATGATGGACTTATTCTTTGAAATCTGTGCAAGAAAATCCTTCTCCTTCGTCTTGGCGGCCTGCAGATGCTCTCTACGATGAAACAGCGCCTCCATGCAGTCACGCAGCTGCACATCCAACTCCTGCAGCAAAGCACAAGCTCAGGCTCAGAGAAGAATTAAAAGACAAATATCTGGTATTTTGAGTGCTACAGAAATGGGCTTGTTATATGTTACACTGATAATATTCATCTGGATTAAGATTTGCAAGGGGATATTATAATTTAGATACGCATAGATACAGTAAGTAGTGGTGCATTTCCAGCAAAATGTGTTCACTTTGACTTTATTGCACCTCTACCATTGCAATACTCTTCAATTGGACCTCCTCAGCTCAAACCTGTTCTCATTCCCAGAGGGTAAAATTCTGCTGTTGTGTTAAAGCCACTGGTGACTCAGCGATCTGAATATTTAACACCAGACGTATAGCATTTTTTCCAGTTTAAGAGTCACAGGACTTTTACCAAGGAGACTGAGGTTTGTTTCCTGCATTGGACCTAAATTATTTTCATTTAGTTAATTTCAGTTCTGTGATTTAAAGCTGTAGTGTGAGATGATCATGTATCTGTTGTGGTCAAATTTTTCACACAATGCTGCTTAAGCCTATCAGCGCCAGGTAAATCTCTCTGGATTTTGCTGTAAGGTAGAGTTTTAAATCTGTTATCTGCGGGGGAAATTTCTGTCTGTACAACACTACTGATTACACCAACCAGCCATGATTAGTTTGCATAACTACAGAGGGGAACAACTGTAGCCACACAGACAGAGTAGGCTACAACAAGTGACAGGGAAAAGCTTTGGCTGTGATACATAAAAACAGAAACTCAGCATTGAGAGGAAGGATTACAGTCTAAAAAAGAAACTGACAACAGGAACAACAGTGAAGGCACACATCAAAGAACCGTCATGTGATGTGATACCGATTATTTCCGAATGGGGTTTATGGTTTGTCAGCTTATGCAAAGAAAGTCTGGCTTTGTCAAACTTGCTCCATATTACACTACTCTGTACAGCAGGATAAGTCTCGTTTTCATTTGCTGTTTAATTGTCCATCACTGTTTATTTAGGGGTGATTCTAAATTGTCTGTAGGTGTGAATGTGATTGTTTGTCTCTATGTGTAGCCCTGTGATGGTGACCTGTCCAGGGTGTCTCCTGCCTTCACCCTACATCAGCTGGGATAGACTCCAGCATCCCTGCGACACTAATGAGGACTAGGCACCATAAGCATTTGGATAACGTGACAAGGCAAACATGCCATTGACAGTGAAGACACCAGCAGAGACTCATAGCACCTATTTCTGGCATTCAGGAAATATGGACTCAGAAGGTCCTGACAAATCTGCACAATGTAGCAAGTTTGGTGTTGGAGTGGGTTTATCTTCCCAGTGTATTGTGTTAAAATATCAATATGGGTAGTTTAAAAAAATATCTGCTAGAGAGATACTATTTAGTTAGCTATTTTGGTAGGTTTGTGGATGTAAAGGTTTTGTGAAGAGTTTTCATGTTTCCCATTGTTGATGTTTCAGATCATTAATGCTCCATGTTGCCCATTCTAAAAAAAATCATATAAGGCAAAACTACACGATCAAAAGATCCTGAGAAGAACTGAACTTAGTACAATATCATTGTTATCTCCTGTGGAGCCACTGTTCTCCACAGCAGATAACAAGTTTATAACTTTGGGTTGTTTGGCAGCTCACCTTGATGGCCTGTTCTTCATCCTTGAGGAACTGGTCCATCTGCGCAGCTCTCTCTTCCTCACTAAGTGCAGTCTGAGTTACAAGTTTCAGCTTCTCCTCCAGTGCAGCATTGTAGGCTCTGACCCCCGTCAGTCTACAACACACACATATATACACAGAGCTGGGTACCAAAGCCACTAAATAGTTCATCTATAGACAGAGAAATGTAATGTTTTACTCACTTGTCATTGCTATCCTGGATGTCCTTCTTCATTCTGGATATGTGGGCCGTCAGAGGACTCCACATTGGAGGTTGTTCTGTCCAGTGTGCTTTTACTGCTGCTCAGCTGTGGGACACATGAGAATCAACCCGTTCACTCTTAGAACATGAAGCTAGATTACATGAACCATAACTATCCTTTGAGTACACATTCAGCAGTCTGTGCTGACCTCATCCTGCAGCCTGCTGCAGTTATTCTCCTGCTCTGTCAGATCATGCCGCAGTTTAGCTGCCTGAGTGTTGGTTGCTGCTATCTTCCTCTCAATTTCTTTGTTGTTGTTTTTCTGAGTATCCAGTAAGCGCGTCTTCTCTGCAATGGTTTCGTTCCTTTCCCTGATGTTCTGGTTGGCCTGGGCAAGTTGCTGAAATGATAAAAAAGCAACAGGTGTACTCAAGCATACTGTGCAGAGTGAATTAACATTCTGTCAGCTTTAATTCTTTAGTTTGAGTGTGTTTTATCAGCAGACCCACTCTTTACCAATGCACACTGCTGCATCTGAACATCTCGTTGCTTCATCTGCTTGATAGCGTTTTCCCACTGATGGATGAGCTGCTGAGTCTCCAAGTGAGCCTGCTGCAAATTCTCAGTCGTCTTATCCAGTGCAACCTGTTAGACCAGCAGATGTATTTTCATGGTAAACAACCAGGCCACAACAACTGCTGATAACTGACACACGTGACAGCAGATACCCTGTCATTTTAGTAGCAACTCTAGTCTATTATGGGACACAGTGACCACCTTTTATTCTTCTCCCTGTCAATAGAGTAAAATTTAATCCTCTAAAATATCTCAGTCATGATATGCTCAACTGGCAACCTGTCTATTGTGTGCCTTGTTTTCACCCTAATTCAACTGGGATAAGATCCATCCCCCTGTGAGAGGGGATAAAGTGGTGTATAGACAATAGATGGACCATGTGCTCATACTGTACTTGGTCTCCAGTTGTTACAGTGATCTGCTAGTTTTAAGATTCTGAAAGCTGATGCTAGACAAGATTGTAGTGTGTTTTCTTACATTACCTGTGCAGACATAGTTTCAGTCAACTCTTTGTCAAGTGCTTTGCGCTTTTCATGGGCCTCCAAGGTCTTCTTCTCTATAGCCAGAGTGAGTGACTGAATGAGGAGAGATTAGAAAGCTCAGGATGAGTCAGAGCTGTAAGCAGCAGGTCAGTGTGGAGCTGGAAACGTAATCACATTACTGATTTATCATCTCTTTACCTTGATCCTCTGCTCATCTTGCTGAGCATACTTAATGATGGACATTATGTTTTCATCTTGACTTGCTGACTCCTCCAGAAAGGCCTCCATTGTCTCCTTGTCCCAGTTCAACTGGCTCCTAAAACTCTTCTAGCTTCTGTCTGGCCTTGAAAATGTGGTTCTACCGATATAGACAAACGATAAGAAGCATATGTGGGAACCAACAGCAATAACTGTTTCTCTTTCTCTATACAGTATATATACAAACCTCTAGCATGTCTTTCCTCTCTGCTAAAGATCTGAGCTCTTTCTCCATTTTAGTTGTCTCCTGAGCCAGACGACCTGCCTCTCTCTCTGCGAGGGCCGTCAGGTGTTTCTCCAACTCCTCCTCTCTCTGCTTTGCTTTGCACAGAGCCTGTGTGCAGAAGATCAAAATAGCAAATTAACAACACAACCCTGACACTGTGACTACTGTATAACCCAGTCACAAGAAAAAACACACACCGGTCTGACACACAATAAATATCATGTTATGATGTACCTACCTCAGTGTTTTCCAGCTCCTGTTTAGCACTTTTGAGGAAATCAGTCAATAACTGCTTTTGATCCTTGTCTCTCTCAAGTTTGTTTGTCAGTTGCATCAACTCCGTCTCTTTTTTAAGAATCTGTTGTTGAGGAAAGCATCAGATCGCACGCATCACAAACATGACATATGAACTGCCACATGTATGTTCATGTGACTTGAAATGTTGTCAAGAAGTGTTCACAGTCACAAACATTTGTCTTGTAAAAGTGCACTTGGTCAGCTGGCCCATTGTGTGTTAATATAAGGCTGGCAACCTGTAACTCCAGGTAAAGGTTAATTAATTAATCAATTAATTAAAAAGTATGGAAATATCAAGATAAATTTTGTCTTTGCTTGTCCCCTTTCCCTTAGTTTTTTTTTCCATTTTTTTGATTTTTCAGGTATTGACAAATCATCCTGGACAGAAAGTCTCGCCCAAAGCCATTTGATTTACAGTTCAGTCCATTAAATAAGAGCAAAAGCAAAATGGAAAAAGCAGTGACAAAAAGGAAAAACAAAGGAAAAAACAAAGGGAAAAGTAAGAGAAAACTTACCTTTATATTTCCATAGTTTTTAATGTATTTTTTGTTCATTCCTCTTTATATTTACACATTTATTTCCTTATTTCTTAAAAAACAGATTATCTTTTATTATGGCACTTCTGTGATTCCATACAACAGGCAGGCTAGGCTAATCTACAATAAACAAAATATTTAGAAAAAGGAAGAAAAAACACCTAAATGTGCATTTTGGAGGTTTTCTTCTCTCTAATCTAATCTGACAGAAGACATTTTATGAAAGGAAAAGAAACCTTAAAATTGAACAGTGTATTAATAAATCCATGGTTTTGTCAGTGTGACAGACTACTTTCCCTAACTCACCTCCTCCATCAGAGCTTTGTTTTCAGCGTTGAGCTCCGGAGCAGCAAAACGCTCGTCCCAGCCGACATCCGATAAAACTCTTTGAATAACGTTCGACATTTTCCCTGCGCTGTTGATAAACTCTCTACAAAGAATACAACAATATTTCAGAGCAAACCGGTTTTCACTCCGACATTAAGTCGCTTGTCTCGCCTGGTTGCTATGTAAGCGGGTCTGTTGTCAAGTCACCTGTGGCAACCGCAACGCGCCTTTAACTCGTACGCGCCAGGAGGAAGCAGCGCGAGACCAGAGAAACGGCTGCGGCTTGTCTCGAGTCGAGACCTCACAGCGTCCGTTATGATTTTGCATTTAAATTAAATTAGTAAAGACGACAGAAATGAACAATGTTGATACAAAAACGTAGTTAATAAACAGAAGATTGAAAAATAATACAAAAGTCCACAACCTCATCTGAACTTAGTTCTCAAATATATTACACTGTTTTGTTTGGAGTAATAATATTTAATTTCATAAAATCAGACCTCACATAAGCTTGATAAACAACTCTTCTATATCCCTGATGGAATTATAATCATAATACGACTCAGTGGTACCAGGGGTTTAAAGTATTTTTACTCAAGTAGGTTATTGTAACAACAGTTTTGAGGCACTTGTACATAACTTGTTTTTCATTTATGCTACTGTATACTTCCACTTCACTACATTTCAGAGGAAAACATTGCAGTTTTATTTTGCATAGACTTGTTGTTAAATAGAAGTAGAAAGTGTGTTTAAGCACACAAAATTACCGTATATTAATTAGATTGGGTATTTTCTACTATCTTGCAGTATTCTTCTGTTGTTCCAGTTACCAAGATAAAATAATTTTTGGTACTTGTACTTTGAGTATTTACACTTTTGCTACTTAATACTTCCACTGAAATACATTTCAGAGGAAAATATTGTGCTTTTAACTCTATATAGATTTTTTTTATTTTTAAATAGAGGTCTAATTACATAAGTCTCACCACAACAATGTTAAATTCATGTGTTTTCATCAGGGTGCAAATATCCATGAGCAGCTGTAATAATACTGATCTGTCCATCCATCTATCATTAAACTGTAAAGGAAAAAAAACCATACATATTAAATTGAAGCCAGAAACGCTCTTTAAACAAATTGTTGCATTTCATGAGACCACCTGTAAGTACTATATCTGGAAGCATAACTTTGAGGGATTGTGGCTTTACTTGAGTATTTCAATTTTATACCACTTCATACTTTCACTTCAATATATTTCAGAGGGAAATATTGCACTTTCAATTTATTTCACAGCTTAGGTACTTTAGATCATAAGGTATTTCTTTGGTTTGAACGACCTTAAACTAGTTATTTCAAAGTTTAAAGAAAAATGTAGTAACTACGTGAAAGGTACCTGCAGATCACCAGTCATCTACTTTCTATTTATTTATCCTCATAGGGTCGCGGGGGCCTGGAGCCTCTCAAAGCACACATTCACACCTACAGACAATTCAGAATCACCAATTAACCTCAGCATGTCTTTAGACTGTGGGAGGAAGTCGGACAGCAAAGTGAGAGCCCACGCTGCACAGGCAGAACATGCACACTCCACACAGATAGGACCCCAGGCTGAGATTCAAACTTCTGAGCTGTAAGGCGACAGTGAGGGTCCACTGCCAAACCGCACCGCCAACTTCAGATTATAACCATAAAATTTACTTGAACTGACAATCATATTAAAAATCTCATCTGGATAGCATCTGTCCTAATTACATTAACATCCTTTCTAAGTACAAACACACACAGGCCTTGCAATCATAAAGATACCAAATGGAAACATTTATTTAGCTTTACACATTTGTGTTTAAACAGCATTATGCTTAAAAAAAGAATTACAATCAAGGTTTTATACGACTGTCACACAAATGTATCATAAAACAAAAATCAGGGAATGCACACTAGTATTAAAATCCAATATTTAAAGAACAACATCCCCTTGCAAACCCTCCCGTTTACGTTAGAATTCAAGTGTGTCTATCTACCTGCTTTTGAGCGGTCACTGAACCACAGGTGGTACAAATGGTGACTCCTCTCCAGCTGGCTTGAGCACAGACAGAAGCCCAATACTTTAGATAAAAATTCCCCTCCATTACAAGTTGACCAACAAAGAGATATGCCTTTTTCATATATGTACATACAAGCATATATTTATATATATATAGATATATATATATTATAAAGTCTCTGCTGTGTAAATGTTTCAGTCCTGAGAGTTGAAAAGGCAACATAGATCTCAGCTCAGTGCGGTCATCTCGTCCTGTTTTGCAGAAATCTCACGTGGATGTTCCTTCAGTGAGAGCGGCCTTTAAACTGCTGTGCTCTTGGTCCCGATGTGCGGCCGCGCAAACTCCACAAAGTCATCGATAAGGACTGGCCACGCTCCTGTGGAAGAAACAAGCAAAAACTGTCAAATTACTAAATACGGATGACAGTTATGGTCCTGGACTTTAGGAGATCAAAGCAAACTGAGCACTCCACCCTCAACATTGAGAGACAGAGAGAGGGTGGAGAGCTTCAGGTTCCTCGGGGTCCAACATCTTTGCCGACTTTACATGGTCCACCCACATCACACAAGCTGTCAGGGTCATCTCCCCTAAAAGCCGCTCACAAACTTCTATCGCTCCACCGCTGAGAGCCTCCTGACCTACTGCTGTACAGTGTGGTTCACCTGCTACACTGCAGAGGACAGGAAGGACCTGCAACGGGTGGTGAGAGCAGCAGAGGGGGTAACTGGGACCACACTACTTCCGCTCACAGACGTTTATACCAGCAGACTTCAGAGGAATCACCAGAGACCCCTCACACCCAGGACACCCCCCCCCAGGTAGACGATACAGGAGACTTGGAGTCAAAACCAACAGACTGAAAAACAGCTTTATCCACAAGCTGCCAAATGTCTGCTCCCTTCCCCGATTGACAATATCACATCCCTAACAGTGCAATATTTATGTCATACCATTTGCAACAATCATGTGCAGAGCAGGTCTCTAACCATGAACCGCTTCCATACTGGATATTTCTCTCATGTTGTATAGATTTTTTAGGGTGTGTTATATAGTTTATTTTTAATGCTGGTATTTGGAGAGAACTAAACCAATTTTCATTGTTTTCTGTAACAGTGACCATAAAGATCTATTCATTATGTTTCAACTGTACAGTTTCTTTGTCAGTGGTAAGTTTACTTTGGACATGGTGCTAGTCTTGCAGCTAGCATTAGCATTTAGAATTTGGAGAGTCTAAATATATAGTTTCTTCGTAACTTTTTAGCAGTTGGCACTAGGTATTCAGCAGCTTGCACTACCTAACTGGTAGCATCAGCACTGGAACATCTCTTAAATGGCCTGGGTCAGTTGAACGTGGCAGTGCAGTTTGGATCGCGTGAACTGGCACTAGAGGGGGTGAACCTGGGATGCCAAAGTTCACCACCTAGCCTCCTGAAGGTGTTGTGGGACTAAATACGCAAGACACTGTTGAGGGGAGGTATCCACCTGATGACCCTCAGAGATGTGTTTAGGAATCACTGCTCACTGGTGTGTATAGTGACAGATCAGGGATTCTAGGTCCTTCATTGAGTGTGGATCCTTTTTGTTTGGTGCACAAGTGTCTTGTGTTTCAACTAACAATACAATGAAAACCACAAATATGTTTCTGCACAGCGGAGTGAGAAATTTACAAACCTTCCTCGTCATAATTCGACATGTCATCTGTGATCATTGTGCTGAAGTCTAGTAAGAGGTTCCAAGTGTCCTTAGGAATGGATCTTTTGTGGTGCTCCTGTAAAACATTTACAGCAAAGTTCATAAATGAGAACTAATATTTGCATGTTAGAACTGCCAAAAGCGTGGTTATTCACTTACAACTAAAAATTTATTCCACAAGTCCAAGAACTTGAAGCGTCCAGCCAGCACTAAATTCCAATACGCAATGGCCATTTCTAAATCTGTAAGAAAATCAGACATAAGGTGAAAACAAAGTCAACAAAGCAAACAAGCAGCAGATGAGCAGTATGATGAGCATTAAAAAGATTCTTACCCAAACCTTTCTGGCCAGGATTCTTTGCAAATTAAATGTAAACTGGTAAAAGTCCTTAAATTTCCCATGGTCCTTTAACTCTTGCTCCATCTTTGGCAGCTGCGCTTTTAGTTTGTCTATGCTGTCACACCTGTGGAAGCAATTTTTTTAATCCAGTGGACTAAAAACCCTTTGTATGTTAATTAAACAAACTTTTGCTTGTTTAATTGTTAAAATGCAGGCATATGTGACTTATTTGTCAAACAGAAACTTATCTAACGGGCTTATATCTGATATTTTTCCTACAAAGCATGGAAACTTTACATCAGTAGAGAATTTCTGCACTAAATTTACTTTAAAAAAAAAAACATATATTGTGATCAAACCACACATTGTTTAATAAATACGTGCACGTTTGTACCAAATGTCATGTCAGACATCTCAAACAAACCTTTTAAAGCACGCTCACCTCAAATTAAGTCAACACTTGAATGATAGCGGTCCACTTCTGTTTTGTCTGTGAGTTTCTAATGCTAAAGGGAAATGTCTGCTCTCTCTTGCTTGCATCATCTGAAAATTCATTCTCACCCCTGCTCTGCCATGCCGTCCATGAACTCCTGTTTCGAGAACTCGCACTGCGTCGCTGCTCTGAACTTCCAGGCTATGAGAAGGACACTTATACTGGCCGGGTCCAGACCCAGGTCGTCGCAGAACTGCTGAATCCCGTCAATGCCTATCTTGTTGTCGTCATGAGGATCTAAGTCAGAGCACAAAGAGTGTTTGGATTGATTACTCATTCACAAACAACTTTTTTTTTTTTTTTTTTTACGAAGTACCTTTTTTTAAAAATACTTCATTTTTTTGCCCTGTAATGTGGGATTCATTCCTCTGCGGTCTAGACCAAGAATGCCAAACTCATTTTAGTTCAGGTTCCACATTCAGCCCAATGTGATCTCCAGTGGGCCGGATCAGTAAAATCACAGCATAATGACAACTCCAAAGGTTCCCTTTGTTTTAGTACAAAACAGTACATTCTGGAAATGTTCACATTTAAGGAATTATCTTTTTACAAAACATCATGAACAACCTGAAATTTCATAAGAAATAAGAAAAATTAGTTCAATTTCAGCAACTTTATGCCTCAATTTATTATTTACACATTACAGTTTCCAGATCACAGAGTGTCTATAAAGGAAGACAACATTTAGTCACAGCTATCTGGGAACTGGATGATATAGTATTTTACCTTACGATCAAAATGGCAAAAGTCTGACCAAAAAAAACCCAACAAAACAGGACAAAATATTACAAAAATCAGACCCAAAATGACAAAAACAATACACAAAACGACAAAACAATGAGACAAACGACACAATCCAAAACAAAGAAGAGACAAAAAAGTTACAAAGCCACAAAAAAATAGAAAAATTACAAAAAATTCACAAATGACACAAGCAAGACCAAAAAAATTACAAAAGCAAGAAACAAAACAAAAAAGTAGACTAACAACACAAGGGAGACCAAAAAAAAAAACACACAAAATTACAAAAGCATGACAGAAACGACAAAAAAAAAAACAAACAAGACAAAATATTAAAAAAATGAGACACAAAAGGACAAAAGAACAATGAAAAAATGTAGTATTTTACTTATGATGAAAACAACTTGTCATGGTCTAGAATTATTTAAATTTATAGTTATACAAGTTTACAGTTAATGTCGTCTGTAATTTTACACTTTACAAAGTCATCCTATGGACCGGATTGGATCGTCTGGAGGGCCAGTTTTGGCCCAAAGACCACATGTTTGACACCTCTGGTCTAGAAAATCTCCATCAAACTGAAAAATTGAGTTGAGTGTGTAGCTGTGCTCTTTTCCTACCTCGGTATCTGTTATACAGCTGCTCGAGCTTCTTCTTGTCTAAAGCCCCTTTTAGATTTGAAACATAGAGCTCTGGACTCTGGAAAAATTTGTCCGTGGCAACGTCTAGTTTCCAGTCATTCTGCGACAGGCAGGTCACCGCAGTCTTCTCATTGGATTGCGTGAAGATCATAAACTGACGAACTTTATCCTTCTGTGAGGACTTCAGCTTGTTCTGTGCAAAGACAATCACACAAAAAAACCAAACTGAACACCCCAGTTGCCATTTCACACAATTAGACAAATGTAAGGAACAGAAACAATAGGAAACATACACCACCATTCAAAAATTTGGGGGCACTTAGAAATGTCCTTATTTTTGAAAGAAAAGCATCTTTTATCAATGGAGATAACATCAAATTAATAGGGGTACAGAGGAACATTTCCAGCAAACATCACTCCTGTGTTCTAATGCTACATTGTGTTAGCTAATGGTGCTGAAAGGCTAATTGATGATTAGAAACCCTTGTGCAATTATGTTAGCACATGAATAAAATTGTGAGTTTTCATGGAACACAACCTTTGAACGATAGTGTATAGTTTCTCTAAAGTGTAACTACATTTATAAGCTCTTTAGGATGACATCTAAGTTTGTAAGACTTATCAAGAGTGGTAGAGCTGCTGACTACATAAATACTGAACTATGGTGAAGATCATCCCTGAAATCACTGGAGTCAGAGCACAAGCAAATAAAAAAAGATTATACTAAGCAGCGTACAGTGTGATGACTGGCAGTTACCTGTTGCTGTACCGAAAAGCGATCATCTTCCAAAATCTAATTGCTGTCCATGGAAGTAATTCTACTATTTTTTTTACAGTATTTAACTTGCGCTTTGACCTTGATTATAACCAATCCAGTCATTCATATTAGTTAAAATAGCTTTAAAGGACCAATTCAACTCACATAATGCAGTTTTCCACATATTAAAGTGAGTGCAACCCCTGCACTGTGACTAAAATTTGATTTGTGCAATAAAATGACTTGATTTATGAACGTGTATGATGTGTAAGATTGTAATTATGTACATAAAAACCACCTGTAAATAATATGAATTACAGTCTAACCAGGAATACTTGACATACCAGACACATACACTCTAAAAATCAGAAAGACAGCTCCCATGCTACCTATTATTACTCTAAACGTCATGTCTCAATATGCTATAAAACTGAACAGAATGTTCTGGTGACAGTTATTCACTTACAAGAACATTACAGCTTCACACAGGCACACTTTTATCCGGACCTTTCCTTCCCCTGGGCAAAGTTGCTCTTCTGCTCCAGTCTGTCACAGTAGCCTTATCCTCAGCATGTGTGCGCGCGTATCATTTTTTTTTGTTTCTTTTTGGCTACACAGAGTGTGCACGGATCTGTACAAGCTGTCTGTGTGCGTGCGTCAGTGAGCACAGACAATCACAGACATAAAGTTGCATATATTCAGACGTTATGATCGTTTGACTCAAATAAAATGAGCAGTGAACATGTGGAAACTGGGCAAAAGTGCTTTAAAAAGAATATTAATCTAAGAAATACAATACAAACGAATGAAATAAAATAATTTTGATGCACTGACTTTATTTTAATCACAGTGCAGGGACAGCAAATACTTCTTGGCAAGTTGAAAAACTACATTGGATGAGTTGAATTGGTCGTTAAAAGCTATTTCACTTGTTAAAAACAACTGGATTGGGTATAACGTAACGGGCAGAGCAGGTGAAATAATGACAGACTTAAGTGTAATTGTTTCCACGGACGGCAATCAGGTATTTGCAGAGGGTCACTTTATAGCACAACACCTGTAACATTTAAAACACTACAAGAAATAAAGTTATAAAGTCATGTCGACATTAATCCACAGTTAATGCCGCTGAAAAGTGAATATTTCTGTTTGTCAGCTGGCTTGAAAGCTAACAAGGTTAGCTAACTGGGCGAGTTGTTAGCTTTACCGTGAGCTAGTTAGCAAACGTTGTTAGCTGCGTTAGTTTTGGTTTTAAAAAGCGGATATGAAGTCAGCAGATCAGTTTACTGGCATTCTTAATCACTCAGAAGTGGTAGCTTGTGTTTAATGGCTCTGTTTGTGTTTGCACAGAAGAACAAGGCTAAAAAGAGTAATTTCTCACCATGTTTGTCTCTGCCGGACTCCCTCTCCTCCCATCCAGCTGGCTTCTTCTTCTAGTTTGACATTTATTGGCGGTGGAGGCGCTGCTTTATCGCCACCTGGTGGTCAGAGTGAAAATCACAACGCTATGAGAGTAAAACAACAAAAAATGTGTTAAACTGTATTTAAATTAGAAGAAAACGTAATATTTTTTTAAGAAAAAAACATTGATATTAACATATAAAGAAAATGGCAAATCATTTTTAACTGTTGTTACACAGATTTTCATATTTTTATTAACAATAATATATGATGAAATCACTGGGAGAAACAATTATTTACATTTTCCATCCATCCATCCATTCTCTATACACCGCTTCATCCTCACTAGGGTCGCGGGGGGCGCCGGACCCCATCCCAGCTGACCCGGCGAAGGCAGGGGACACCCTGGACAGGTTGCCAGTCCGTCACAGGGCTACATATACAGACACACAATCACACTCACATTCACACCTACGGACAATTTAGAGTAATCAATTAACCTCAGCATATTTTTGGACTGTGGGAGGAAGCCGGAGTACCCGGAGAAAACACACACATACACAGGGAGAACATGCAAACTCCATGCAGAAAGATCCCAGGCCCACCCCGGGACTTGAACCAGGGATCTTCTTGCTGCAAGGCGAAAGTGCTAACCACTACTCCACTGTGCAGCCCTAATTTACATTTTGACTCTTAAAAATAAAAAATAAAAATAATGATTTGTTTGCACAGTGTTTAACTGCTATATTAAAAATTAACTGTTATATAAAACTTTTAAAAAATGTATTTAACATCCTAAGACGTAACCTTTCATTGGGTTTGCATTTTAGATTTCCTCTAGTGATTTAGGATAAGGAGTAACCACTAAATCTCGTAGTCAGATCATATTTAATGTATAATTATTATATTTGTAATATATTTATATCATTACTATTATTGCTGTTGTTAATTTATTTTTATAATTATTATTGATGTTATTTTTATTATTAGGATTATTAGGAACAATACATTTTAAAAAATGATGTCCATATATGTGATTGTAATTTGAAAAATTATGTATATTAATGGTGAAAAAAGGCTATTTTTGTTAACTATTATTGTATAGATATTCGTTGTTTTTGGTAAATTATCGATAATTCTAGAAAAAAGTGCTAAAAGTATTAATTTACATTTTTACTCTACAAATAAATATCAGGAAAAATTGTACATGTCCACATCAAAATCCAGCATTTTTACAAACAGTAGTTAGTTATTTTACATTGTGTGGCTATAAAACTACACAGCTTTACTTTATTTAAATCAGCTGAATGTTACTATTTTTTATTTCGATTTACTATTTCTACAGCTTTTGAGTGTCACAGTATTTCATTGTTTTTCACGTCTGTTTTGTTTTTAAAAGTTCAGGAGTAGAGATGCTCCAGTGAGATTTCCAAACGATGAGGAAGATAAAATAACGTTTTAGTATGATCTATTGCAAAAAACCATAAGTAGCGGTTATTAAATCCTGTTTATAAACTAATTTGATGGAGAGGATGTGAGTTTTATATTTACCTTACCAATACAAATACTGGACATTCTCCCTCCAGCCAGTAGGTGGAGGTAAAACACAAACTCACCACCATTAATACACCTGACACCGGAAGAAGAAGTAGAGCGTCAGACCGAGCAGTTTCTCTGGATGTTTAGATCTGCTCTGCAAAGACTGGAGAACAAATGGAGGTCGTACAGGCACCGGTTCGTCCCCTGGATGCTTCTGAACTTGTCTAAAAATGAGAAAACTCTGCGGCAGGTGACGGAGCGCTGCAAGGACAAGCTGGTGCCGGATGTGGAGGTTTCTGAGAGTCTGCTGAGGCTCTTCAGGCTGCTGGTTCTCAGTCACGGGGCTGATCACAGGCACATCCTGGCAGCACAGACTCACCTTCCTCCTCAGGTGAGCAGAGGAGACCAGCAGCATGGAGGAAGCCCTCAGGAGGTCATGTTCCAGTCTCTGGGCTTCAGCATCGACCGCAGGCCCAGCTCCTTACCTCAGGCAGGAACTGGCGTGTTTGTCACCAAAGGGTTTGTACCCAAAGGAGCCACAGTTGCCATGTATCCAGGCACCGTCTACCAGCCCTATGAGCCCATCCTGCTGCAGTCCATCAGAAACCCCTTTGTGTTCAGGTGCATCGACGGCGTCCTGGTGGATGGAAATGATAGAAGCATCTCCAGGATGGTGTTCAGGTCCTGCAGCGGCAGAGACAGACTGGGTCCTTTCCTTATGAGTGACACCAGCTGGCTGACGGACGCTCCTCTGAACCCCCTCGCTGTGGGTCAGTATGTGAACAACTGCTCCAACGAAAGGGCCGCCAACGTCTGCTACCAGGAGTTTGACCTGCCGGACAGGTTTCCCATCGAGCTGCGACAGTTTCTCCCCAACGTCAACTACAGCCAGGACACCCAGAGGCCTCTACGCTGTGTGGTCCTGGTGTCCCTCAGAGACATTACAGCAGGGGAAGAACTCTTCTCCAACTACTACACCATCGTGCATTAAAAGCAGCTCACACTCCAACTGAAAACAATTCACTGTTGAAATTCAAACTGTGTTATCACTGTGTTTAATGGGGGAAAAAATCATTGCTTTCTTTGTACACGCAGGAATACACTGGAATAAAGTCCGCACCACAATCCTTTCATGACTGTTCGACTTTTTTACAGCAGTCTCATTTAAAAATCCACTTCACAGAGAACAGAGAACAGAAAACAAAGTTTCCTTTCATCTGAAAATGCATTCAGGTCAGGCCATGAAATCCTGTTCTGAGAGCTCACAGTGTGTTGCTTCCAGACTGTGAGGAGGAAACAAACACAGATGATCACAGACAACTGGTGGTGAGGGTGCAGCTGATGTTAGGATGTGGCTTTATGTCTAACACTGCAGGAATATTAGGGATGTTTGATATTGGCTTTTTTGCCAATAGCCGATATGCTGATGTTGTTCAACTCAGTTTCAGATATCCACTGATACCACTACTGATACTAATATATGTGGGCTATTTAATTAATTTTAGGCAGCATCACATATGTTCTGTCAACATCACACCTAATTTTAGTGTGATGACCCATTGGATGCATTCTTGAAAGCAGCAAGGCTATCTAAATGTAAACATTTTCTGTACAAAATAAAAAAAAATTGTTCTACTTAAGTTATGGACAAAAATGCCATATTTATGCCTTTTTAAAAAAAATGTCTTAAGCAACAGTTCACAGTCTCCCTTTCTCCCTCCTTCCCTGAGTCCGGTAAATCCAGATTTTTTTTATTGGCTTTCATGATAGGCAAGAAAAAGCGATAACGATATTGACCGATATTACATTTTTATGCCAATAATGGGTCGATATTATCTGACATCCCTAAGGAATATGGTATCTACTAAAACCACTGACAACGTATCAATTTACATATTGACTAGAAAAAAACAGTAAATAATTTATGCATCAAAAATCTATATTTTTACCAATACTAACTTGTTTTTTTACAATCTCACTGTAAAATTCTATTTTTCTGTATTTACATCTGCGAAAAATATAATTATTCTTCAAAAATTTGCCATTTTTTCACAATATTTTCACAGTTTTTAAACTGCTTTTAACCTATTTTTCTGCACCCTTGCTGTCACATTTTTTCTCGGATTTTTTCTTATCTGGTGCAGGACTGAGTGCTTAAATGGATGAGTTTGCTCACACATAGGGATCAAAAAGGGAGAGGAGATAATCTGCAGACGAAGTTAAATCATGTCTAAAGCAGAGCAACGGTGCAGCTTCTCCAATTATCAAGCAGTTGAAACTTGAAGAACACAGAGGCAATACAGCAGGAAACTGTTAACTGGACTAAATTGAATTCTTCATACAACAATGACACATGAAGTCAAAGGAAAACTGGAGAAAACGAGCAAATAGACATCTTCTTGTTCCTAAAAGATATTTCCAGCTCCTCAATAGAGATACGATCACTCTGAACACATCCACATGTTTGACCTGCTGTCTTCTAGTAAATACTCCCAATAAAGCTCAGAAACGTCACAGGCTATTTCCTTCCCAGAACTGTTTGTACACAGAATTCCAACAAGCGATGATAACTCCCTGCACAGCTCTTGTGCAATCATTTTCAATCAGACTTGTGCAATATAACAGTATGATAAGCAACATTATGCTATTTCCAGATTCTAGATTTGAAAGAGTTTTTATGGTGAAAGTCAAATTTTGTTTTATCTTAACATGCTCATATGGTGTTTTATTATAAGCTGGGGGGGAAAAATATGAATAAAATAAGCAGTAAGTGCCATAAATGACCATTTCCATTCTTGTGAGCTTGCAGGGTGGAGCTTTCTGTATCAATATACTTCTTCACAATCAGTTTGGATGTGTGACTAACTTGCTCCAATATTCCAACTTGCCAATATGTAGCATGGAGTAGATTTGCAGTGTTAGAATAGAATAGAATAGAATAGAATAGAATAGAATAGCTTTAATGTCATCATACGTGGGGGTATGACAAAAATATAAATAGCTTCTGCTGGACGTTGCATTGATAACAAGCAGCAATTTAAAAAAAATAAAAATGACAACATATGCAAAGGAGGCAAGATATATACAATATGGGCGGTAAATGAAATAAAAGTCGATAAAATAGAATAAATATGGTCAGGAAATTGTATGTAAGCAGCATTAGAACCATTAAAAGTGACACTGTGCATTCAGGTTTTCAGCCGTTTTGAGTTCAGGAGTCTTATGAACCGTGGGAAAAAGCTGTTTCTCAGTCTTAAGCAGAGCCCTATGTGAGCTGGTGTGCTCAAGCTGCTGCTGAGCATCAAGAGAAAGCTGCAGCACAGAGTCACATCTAAGCCATTTTCAGGCAGAAAGGAATTATTTTCACAGAAGAAGTTTGAAGCGATAAATGAACAACTACAGCAAACATTAATTCGCTCATTTTGGTTGTTATTTTAGAGTGTGTGTTTTTCTTCAGATTGCCTTTCCTCTGTCTCTTAATGAACCAGATGGGAATGTTCTGTTGCATTCTGCAGAATACAGTGACAATAAGGACCTTCTGTTTCTATTCTATTTTAATTCAGTTCATATTGATATGGAGTTACTCAGCAGGTAGTGGAAATTTACCTCAATGTGTCATGAAGTTAAGCCCTTCTCTGAAAAAAAAAACTCTTGACAGCAGCTGATTAAGCAGTTACTGAAAAGACAGATTTGCCCGACCAATCAGGTTTCTTGAGAATATGCAATGTTCAAGGTGTGTCTGCCTCTTTCACAATATGCAGCAGTCGCACATGAGCGGGATTATATGCTTGATCCTGTTACATTTTAAAACCAGCCTCCAGCAGACAGAGAGAATGCAGAAAGCAGCAGTGATGTCATTACACATCATCAGAATGTGACAGCAGGTAGCCTGGCAGCTACTTAGACCTTTGTTGTTGTTTTTTGCCTCTTGTTAAGGAGCACTAAACAACAGCTCTGAGCTGCATCCATTGTTTTCTGCATCACAAAGCCCCTTTGATCACTATTTCATATGCAGTGATGAACGGTTCTTTTTTACATTTTGTAGCATATAGCTCAGACCTTTGTAGTATTTTTCTTTTTTAGCTCAATGAGCACTTAAAGCCTTAGATGACAGAGGTGAACACACAGACCTCACACTGTTAATGGAGCTGGAGTTTAGTTTGTTGCTTCCAGCTGTTTGCAGAAGTCTTTCTTCTGAGTTTATTTCTTACCTGTAGCATCAGACAGCAGCAGGATCCATAAGAGCATCTGTAAAACACAACACATTAAAAAACAACAAACACTGTGGAGGTTGTAGATCCAGAACCGGAGAGAGCAAAACACAAACCACAAGAGACAAAGTTAGAGACATACAGTATGTAACTGTATGGCGAGAGACGATGAAAAAAGCTCTTCAAATAGTCTAAACCTATAGCAGCATAGCTAATGGATGGTTTAGGTGACCTTGAGCAGCCCTAATATAATTTTAAAGCCTATTCTTAAAAGTAGAGTAGGTGTCTGCATCCCAAACCCAAACTAGAAGCTGATTCCACAACAGAGGAGCTATTAACTGAAGGATCTGCCTCTCATTCTGCTTCTGGAAAGTCTGTGAACCACAAGTAAACCTGTATCTGGTACAATGAGGTCTTTAGGATGTGATGGAGCAGGAGAAGTATTTTTAATTCTGTCCTTGATTTTATACAAAGTCGATACAGGAAAGTTAATACGGGAGACATATGATCTCTCTTGCTAGTTTCAGTCAGAGGTCTAGCTGCTTTGTATCAGCTGGAGATTTTGAAAAGAATTATTGGGACATCTTGATTACAGTCCTGGCGATAAACTACACATTCATGGACTAGTTTTTCAGCATCATTCTGAAACAGGATGTTCTAATTCTGACAGCATTGCACAAGTGGAAGAAGGCCATCCTACAGACTAGTAATGTGTAATAACGAACATATCCTGATCAGAAATAACTTCAAGGTTCCTCACAGTAGAAGTAGAGCTGTACTAGCAGAGTAACTGTCTGGTGTTATAATAGGTTTCTAAGGTGCTTAGGGCCAAATGCTATGACTTCAGTTTTACCTGTTTTTTTTTGTTTTATTTATTTTTTACTTAAAAGTATCATCATGCAGGAACAGAATTTTCAATATTGTGGTCACCATAGTAAACTACACTCACATCAGTCCATCTTATTTAACTATGTGGGCATGCAGAAGATTTGCTCAAAGTTGATGCCCAAACTGCTCTCCAAGGGGGAAACAGACATTTTGGAGCAGCTAGAGGCCAACCTAGAATTCCTGGACAATCTCATCATTAGGGATTAGACCATTAGACCTGGGCCTTCCAATACAACCACCTAGACCAAGCAGCAGAGTCTACATTGAAAGACACATAGATCACAAAGACTGTCCATTTCGTCCAGTGAGAGGGTCCTGAAAGACTGCCTATTCAGTCCCAGATGTTCAACCATCATCAGTCTGATAATTTTGCACCAGTCCCTTGATCTTCTGGATGTTAGCATCAGTTCCTGTTGTTGCTCAGTCATCCACCACATCATCTCGCCCCATTCTGATTCTCTTATGCCACTCATAGACACATGTATGGGACATTGTTTGCTCCCTGTACACATCCTTCAGCATGACAAGGGTTTCTGCTGGATTTTTACCCCCAAACTAGACAAGAACTTGATGTTAGTAAAAGGTCAATTGAAGTATTGCTTTCCTCATGCAGTGTTGAGATGTTGGCCAACCCTGTCATTTACTTCATTACTGCATGGCTGCTGAATCGTGTGATCAGCAACCAATGTCTTGTTTCCTGTTTGTCACACCTCATTATGCATCTAAGATCATTACTAACCGTCAATGTAAAATGAGAAACCAAAATACGTACATGGTTCTCGCTTATCCTCTATTCTCCAACATCATAGCAGAATTCCTGAAATTCAGATATGTCTTCTATTTTTGTGTGTCACCCCATAGTTTCAGTGTCCCCATCTTGCAAGTCTTATGAGCAATTTCTGGACATGTCCAGACCCCAATAAGGCCTCTGTTCAGTCCACAATTCAGATCACTGACACAAAGTTAACTTATGGACCAGAGGTGCGTCAGATACACAGACACTGCAGCAATAACTCTCTAAAGTCCCTGCTATAAAGTGATTTCATGGTGTTCTGGACGTAAATCTCCCCTATCAGTCTCCTGTATTAAAGTGTCTGTATTGAAATGAGCCTGTGTCGGCCTCACACGAACCCTCTCCCCCAAAATGTTGCACAACCTTGTCAGGCGGAGTTTTGACCTGTCAGAGACACTGTAGCAGCCCCGCCACCCAATATTACTGCAATATCCTTCCGCCGGGGAAAATAGTCTCAAACTATTTTCACGTTTTATCGCTTAATAGCATATACTGTCGTCTACATAATATAGTGTATTAAATTCAGTGCGTTTCAGACATTAAGTCAGCGAATTGAGACTCGATTGTCAACGAATCCAAGCGTTCCGTCCATCAGTGAAAATAGTCCGGCTGCATAAAGGCAGTCGGCATCGCCATCAGCGATCTTTTCAGTCGCATGCAGAAGTTGGGTACGGATCATGTCTTGCGATTCTGCTGATTACAACAGGTAAAAATGTCGATTTTATCATTTTTTAAAACATTACTAGAGATTTGTTTGTACTAAAATGTGTGCCGTTAGGCTGAACCCCATATTATTCTGAATTAGTGATTAACTAGCTAGCTAGGCCACAACCGCTGTCGAGATGATCTGGGTGCTAACAGTTAGCTTTGCGGCTACATCGTTATTCAGAACTACCGTTGGAAGCCATTTGGATTTAATGGGCTTAATTTTTGTCAGGGCTAATGTAGAACTCATCAGGAGGTGGCTGTATTCATTTAACGGCTTATTTGTGTCGTGACCGGTGGTTGTCTTGGGCCAGAGGAGCCGTTGGGCCAGGCTACATCTCGGCCTAATTTCTCAGCAGTAACCGCCGTTGGCAGCGCAGGCCCAACTGGCCGACATATTGGCTAACGGTGAGTGAAGCGGAGCTCCATGTTGAGAAACACCGAACGTGAACCGATGAGATTCGTGAGCCTTTTGGGGCGTTTAGGAGTTGTCGTGAAGCACAGTGGGCGTGGGAGCCGGTCTGAAACCTGCCGAGGTTACATAAGCGGGACATTTCTGAGGGGCAGGTATATGAGCCTCGCTCGTGGAATTTGGCACGTGCGCCAAGTGGAGCTCCAGACTGAAACGGAATCCTCTGGGCGTAACCCGGACCACGACAGACCCACTCACTGCACACCTAGCACTGCTCCCCGGCTGTAGGTGACTAAAGTGAGTGAGTAATAGGTGGCTTTTTGTCATTAGAGTAGAAGCGGTGGTGTGGACCAGCGTTCACGTGATGTGACACGTGGTGGGAATGACCACCGAGTGTCGTTAACTGTGTGTAATAGTTTATCCTCAACACCTTTTTATTCCATTTTCATGATTTCAAAGTTGACTTGAAGTGAAATTTAACCTGCATCATTTCTTCCCAACAGCTCAAGAGATAGAGACCATGGGGGGCCTGATGGAATGGAGCCTGATGGTGTCATCGAGGTAAATCGGCCATAGCTGAACATATAAGTTCACTGTTAATTGATTCTATTATTAATCACTCACAAGCCTCTCCTTGTCAATTCAGAGCAACTGGAATGAGATTACAGACAACTTTGATGATATGAACCTGAAGGAGACTCTTCTCAGGGGAATATACGCTTATGGTTTTGAGAAGCCATCTGCTATTCAACAGAGGGCCATCATCCCTTGCATCAAAGGTACAGAAACTGAATTTAGCCAGATGTGACTTATTTGAATTTGAGTGAAATGATGCTTAACCATCTTTCGGGACTTACCCAACAATGGGGATATTTTTTTTCTTCACTGATCACTCAATACTATATCGCTTCACCAGCTGTTAGATTTCTTGCGCTGATACCTTTTTTTTTTTTTTACTTGAATGCATAGCTCTCCCATTTACCAATGATAGTCTGGGGAAATGTTTCTTACTTAATAATAATCTTTGTCCCTTCGCCATTAGGCTATGATGTCATTGCCCAAGCCCAGTCAGGCACTGGCAAGACGGCCACGTTTGCCATCTCTATTTTGCAGCAGCTGGACATTGAGCAGAAGGAGACTCAGGCTCTGGTTCTGGCTCCCACCAGAGAGCTGGCTCAGCAGGTATGCTGTTCCTGAGGTCACGATAGCCTCAACAGTGTCTCAGACCTAGGCAGCCTACTGAGGACACTGATTCAAATACTAAGGTACCATCTTTTACAAATTTGTCAAAATTCTGCAATTTTGAAAGAGCTTCCGCTTATGATTGGTGTAGTCTCTTTCCGTGGCTGCATTGGTCTAAAAGGTGATCTGGCTTCATTGCATTTGTTCTTTGATATATTTCTGTAGAAAACTGTGTGATATGATGGCATACCATCTTTCGGGACTGACTCTTGAAATGGAGATGTCTTTTTACTTTACTGATCACTTTGAACAGTTTTTCTACACGCTTGAGTTTGCATGCGCCTTGTTGCTAAATGTACATCTTTATGCTGAACTGGTGTGTTTTGTTCCTGTTTCCCCTGATTAGATCCAGAAGGTAATTCTGGCTCTGGGTGACTACATGGGAGCAACCTGCCATGCCTGCATTGGAGGAACCAACCTCCGTAGTGAAATACAGAAGCTCCAGGCTGAGGCCCCTCACATAGTGGTGGGAACACCAGGACGAGTGTACGACATGCTCAACAGGAGACATCTGTGTAAGTATCACAGCTCCTGTTGAGCAGAAGCTTCAGTTTTAGAAATGAATCTGTTTAAGAATGTTTCACTGATAAGACCACATGTCTCTACAGGCCCAAAATGGATCAAGATGTTTGTTCTGGATGAGGCTGATGAGATGTTGAGCCGGGGCTTCAAAGATCAGATCTACGAGATCTTCCAGAAACTGAGCACAAACATTCAAGTAAGCATTGTTCAGATCCAAACAAAGCTGAAAGATTCAATGTGATTCCCTTCTGCATTAACAGATGTCTGCTAAAATTGTGCGATCCAGATATTCTGTTTCATGCAATAATGCTAGCAGACTTTCACGTGGAAGGAGATTATAGTGCACTGTACTGAAAATGAGACGCGGTCGAACCTCTTTCTTAATGTTCGTTGGTTGCTGTCTCAAGGTGAAGTGCCACAGTCAGGTCTTCATTAAAATGCTTTAGTTTTGCAGTACAGTGTAATTTTACTTTCTGATTGTATCTCTTGGATCTTGTTCTGACCTGTATTGTTGTGTTTTCAGGTGGTCCTGCTCTCTGCCACCATGCCAGCTGATGTACTGGACGTAACCAAGAAGTTCATGCGAGACCCCATTCGTATCTTGGTGAAGAAGGAAGAGCTTACCCTTGAGGGTATCAAGCAGTTCTACATTAATGTGGAGCGAGAGGTTGGTTCCCTTTAAAGCCTCCAGTGTTGTCCAGTCTCATAGATGCCCTTCTCTTTAAAGCACCCTGCTAAAACTGCAGGAGCCAAGCCTCTCAGGCTTAGCTCATGTGGCCATGTAAGCATGGGTACACCAGGGAAGGAGAACAAAGGCACAGTATCGGAAATGAGGCTTGGAGGGACCTCTTTCTTAATGTCCAGTTTCCTTTGTCTCAAGATCCTGTGTTACACATTAGTTGCTCCTTCTTAATTTGGGCTTAAAGTGGCCTTGCTGCTTGCTTGTATTCCATCTTGTCAAGTTAATTGATCGTGCATTACATGTGATAACATGATGTTTTTGATATCTCTAGGAGTGGAAGCTGGACACTCTGTGTGATCTGTACGAAACTCTGACAATCACCCAGGCTGTCATCTTCCTCAACACCAGGAGAAAAGTCGACTGGTTGACTGAGAAGATGCATGCTAGAGACTTTACCGTCTCTGCTCTGGTATGATACAGCCTCTGCCCACTTAACCCAAAATAATTTGCTCATAGGTTTGTTTCTTTAATGCTGCACATCTTCCTAACTAAAGTGATTCCCTGTTCACAGCACGGTGATATGGACCAGAAGGAGCGTGATGTGATTATGAGGGAGTTCAGGTCTGGATCAAGCAGAGTGTTGATCACTACTGATCTTCTGGTTAGTATGAAGTGAAATAATATCCAAGATGTTAAATAAGCTGTGAACTAGAACCCCAATTGTTTTTAATCCTGCAACAGTCCCACAATGACCAAGCAGTCAGAACTTTTGGGAGATTAGGGCTCGTTCTCCACAATGGGTTCTTCTATTGTAGGAATCTGTTACTTATACACGGGCGACAGTACCATACGTGTACTGCTCTAGAAATCTGTCTTAGACTTGGAATGTAATTGAAATGAATCTCTTTATTCCTCAGGCCCGTGGGATTGATGTTCAGCAGGTTTCTCTGGTCATTAACTATGACCTTCCTACAAATCGCGAGAATTACATTCACAGGTAGGTTGAATGATCATATGCTGCACCATGTGCCTCTGAGTTCCCTCTAGAGTCTAACGCTTCTCATCCTGGCTCTGCAGAATTGGTCGTGGCGGCCGTTTTGGCAGAAAAGGAGTTGCTATCAACTTCGTCACTGAGGAGGACAAGAGGATTCTTCGGGACATCGAGACGTTTTACAATACTACCGTGGAGGAGATGCCTATGAATGTGGCCGACCTGATTTGAGCCCCAAGGTCTTCTTTTTTTTTTTTTAAACGCAGTGATAGCGATCGTCCACTTGCATTGTGCTTATATTATTCGAGGGTGAAAAAAAACTTCTCAATGCTAAAACCTTGGATCAGAATTTTGGTATGTGTTAAAAGCGAGGTGACTTCTAGGGTGGTCCCTCTCGGACAGTTGTAGATTCTAACCTCGACAGCCGGCTGGTTGGAGCTACAAAGCCATGGGGTCTGTAAACATGAAGGTCCTTATCAGGTATTTCTTTCCATGTTCACTTAAGATGCGTGTATTTGATGTTCTCCACCATTTAGTAACTTACTTGTGGACTAAAAGGTATAAGTGCTGTATAAAGTCTGCAAATTATGTTATGCTAACATATGTGCGATGTATTGTGGGCCTGCTTAATAGAGGCACTTTGTCATGTTATACTGTAGATTCACTTGCTTTTTGTTATCTTTTGTGAATGTGTTTAATTTAAATGTACCATATTTTTTATCCCACTTGCTATATCAGAATTCCTCACTGGTTGGCCATATTTTGCTGACGTGGTTTTACCCTTACCAGAGTATATTGCTATTGCCCTCCTCCTTGACTACTTTTCAGATTTCCTCCTCCCCAGAATTGTATGAATGTCTTAATAAACTGAAATTGCTGTTAAGTAAACTTGTTTCGTGGAGTGCTGGTGTAGTTTGTACTTAACGATGGATGGAGTTATCAGCAGTTTTACGTAAGACTTGAGCAAAAAGCAGAGTGACCCGAGTGCTTCAAGTAATTGCTGCCATGGAAAGTCCTCCCACACATTTCACATGTAGAGGCATGAGTGGTTTGTGGAAGAGCAGAGGAGAGAATGGATGCAGCAGAGGAAAAGCTGTGCTGCAGCTCCATCTAGTGGCAAACTAGTGTTCTGACCAAAAGGAACATTACTGTGAAATATGTCCAGAAGTAAAACATTTTCAACAACATTATCACTATCAGACACTCGGATGCCCCAAATTTTCATAATTGTGCAATAATGTATAAATGACTAAATCTCTCATTTCAACACATGAAAAATAAACTAAAAAAAGCACATTCATTTTGAGCTATCTCCTGGCACAAACAATTATAAGCTAGTGATTTTACTTAAAACCACTTCTGTGTTTAAATAAACTACATATTCAGCACTATCCTATAAACACCAAATGGATCATTCCAGAATTGGAGGACATTTGGGTTTCAAAATTTTGGAAAAATAAACCTTTTACATTTTTCTATTCCATATTAATCAATAGTGGGTAATAAATTATCAAAGGCTTGATTGGCTCAGCTTACACATCAATAGTATCATTTATATTCCATGTTTTATTTATTTGCTAACCCTACTCTAATCACAGTAACAGGGTTGCTAATCCATGCTACCCATTCTTTAGTAAAACTGATATCTTTGATGCAGGACTGGATTCAGCGTTTTACTGCTGTAAAGTCTTAAGAATTTAAAAATCTGTTTTTCTACAATGCTTCTTTCACTCCACGTGTTCTTCCTCTATGTCCTACATTACCCACAATGCAGCTCAAATGCTAAGACTTGAGTCAAGAGGTTTTACACAACATGTTTTTTACATTTATAGTCAAACTCCTAAATATCTGTATGAAACACAAGACAGAAACATACCTGACAATATAACTGGTTGAATTGTAACTCATATTCATAAAGAATGTAACATGGAATCACAACTTACCATATGATGGGCCACACCTCATTTCTTTGGTAGGGGGCAGTCTATGTTTGATTTGAGGAACAGTGAACAGCTTCAGCTGAGGGGGTTGGTGAGGAGGTGGGCTGTACTGATCTGAGAGTGTAGACAGCAAGAACAGCATGGGAGAGATAATAGCTGATTAAACAGGTGCTATGTGGTCATGACAAGATGCAAAGATAACACTAAAAATGGCTGCTGATTCTTTGGAGGAGGCTCCTGCTGCAGCCAAGGCTGACTGACAAGTTGCTCATTTGTAAACTGAAAGGGAAACGTTAATGGAGGTACAATCAATATCCACAAAGCGGTAATTCAAGCTGTGCATTAATTTAGGGGATAGGGAGATAATGTATTAAGTTGAATTTAGATCACCATTAGACACTGGACTGTTAAACTGTGGCTACTCTTCCTGGATTTTAATCTGTAAAATCTACTGTTGCAAAAATACATCAGTTTTATTTTTTATTTTTTAATTACTGGTTAATATATTCATTATATAGTTCATATCTTAATAAATACATCAGATTTTTGCTATTTTTTCTATATTTGGGTATAACAGATCATATGTGTGTATGTGTTTATATATATATATATATATATATATATATATATATATATATATATATATATATATATACAGTGCCTTGTGAAAGTATTTGGCCCCCTTGAACTTTTCAACCTTTCGCCACATTTCAGGCTTCAAACATAAAAATATAAAATTTTAATTTTTTGTCAAGAATCAACAACAATTGGGACGCAATTTTTCCCTGTTAAAAGGGTGTTTTCCTTGCCACTGTCACCTTTGGGCTTGCTCTGGGGGTCAGGCATATGGGTTCTGTAAAGCGTCTTGAGACAATTTGACTGTAATTGACACTATATAAATAAAATAAAATTGAATTGAATATGATTGCTTGCACAGTGCTCCTTGAGATGTTTAAAGCTTGGGAAATCTTTTTGTATCCAAATCCGGCTTTAAACTTCTCCACAACAGTATCTGGGACCTGCCTGGTGTGTTCCTTGGTCTTCATGATGCTCTCTGCACTTTAAACAGAACCCTGAGACTATCACAGAGCAGGTGCATTTATACGGAGACTTGATTACACACAGGTGGATTCTATTTATCATCATCAGTCATTTAGGACAACATTGGATCATTCAGAGATCCTCACTGAACTTCTGGAGTGAGTTTGCTGCACTGAAAGTAAAGGGGCCGAATAATATTGCACACCCCACTTTTCAGTTTTTTTATTTGTTAAAAAAGTATAAAATATCCAATAAATTTCATTCCACTTCACGATTGCATCCCAATTGTTGTTGATTCTTGACAAAAAATTAAAATGTTATATCTTTATGTTTGAAGACTGAAATGTGGCGAAAGGTTGAAAAGTTCAAGGGGGCCGAACACTTTCACAAGGCACTGTATATATATATATATATATATATATATATATATATATATATATATATATATATATATATATATACACATATACATATATATATATATATATATATATATATATAGAGAGAGAGAGAGAGAGAGAGATATTAGTTAAATTTATTAAAATTTAGTATTTGTTATTTATATCTAAATAAATATAGATTATTTTTTCTATATTTGGGCTTTACAGATTTTGTATATGATTATATATAAATTATTATTATTATTATATATATACAGTTTTATTTTTGTTTTCTAACCTCAGTAAAATCAAATGCAACCAGTCCTTTTGACACAAACATGATTTCAACTAGCTGCTAGCTGGTTAGCAGCTTCCTCGACCTCAACATTCTTACTTAATAAAACTTAATAAAAAGAACACAATGAAAACTATTTTTGAATAAGCTCATTTTATTATTGTTTAGCTCATTAGAAGGTGGTTGTTATTAAATTGGGACACTTATTTAGTTGACATTTTAGTGATATCCAGTCATTTTTTATTTATAAATAATTGTTTCCATAATAAATAATTATGGAATTTGTAAAGACATGATCATAATGAACATAAAAAACCTTTTTTTTAAACTTTTGATAAAAATGCATACAACATATATCCCATGGACTTCCATGGGAATGTATTTCATACATTTATTTTATTATTTTGTATACTATTTTATTATTTCACTATTTTACCATTTATTTTACTATTTATTTATTATTTTACTATTCTTTATCTTTTAGTAGCTATTTTATTCTTCAATTTTTAGTTTTACCTGTTGTTTTTAACACGTCTATTTTAGATTCCAGTGTTTCCTCGGTGGGGAGCCGTCTGCATCTGGGGCTTTGGCAGGGCCTGGGCCTAATGGCCCTGGAGCTCGCTGGCCTGTTGGGCCTGACGGGGCCTGCTGCTGCCCCGGGTGCGGGCTGCTCTCAATGATGGTGTTTCCTCTTTCTGGTGCTTCTGCTCTCAGCCAACAGACACTATTATTTCTGTTACAAAAGTGTGTGTGTGTGTGTGTGTGTGCGTGGCTGTGTGACTGTCTGTGTGTGTATGTCTGTGCGTTCATAGGAAGTATGTTGTGGGGCAGGATTTGGGAGGGATGTGGGCATTGTCTTTTTATTTATTTTTTATTGTTTGTTTTTAACTTGTTAAGCACTTTGTGTTACTTTTTGTATGAAAAGTGCCATAGAAATAAACTTTGATTGATTGATTGAAAGTCCCTCTGTTATATATTGATCCATAAACAAATATTATAAATACGTACTGATATGTTTAAATGAGAAGTTGAGAAAATCACAATTCAAATTCTTCTAATTATTATTGCTATTGTATTTATACTGTAATAGTCCAAAATTATGTGAATATGCATGTACATAGTTTTAGTGAAATAACACAGCTCTAGGAACACAGGAGAAACACTGAAACTCACATCACAGTGAAATGATATCTCTCTGATGCACTTTGTCCATAAAAGAAACACAGACAAAAAGAAGCCTGAGGACGCTGTGTGTGGTTGACGAGCAGCTATACCATATGAGAGGTGTGAGAAAGACACCCACACACCCACACGCACCCACACACACACCGGATGTTCACTTCATTTTGTCAGTCATTTTGAGAAGACACCGTGCACAAACAAACACCACAAAAAACCCACTCACCAGACCATCGGCTGTTGAATTCCTCCCACAGGTCTTTGGTTTCTAGACAGAGACAGATGTGTAAAATCGATAGAAATTCACCTTTAAACAGCTTTAACCTGTTGAACTGGATTCCTGTCATGTAATTTCATGTTCTCCTTGTTAATCTGTTAAGGTTGTTTGTTACTTATCTGTGGCTGCATCAGTGAAGGCTTATGATGTTCACTACCAGTCAAACGTTTGGACACACCTTCTCATTCAGTGTTTTTTGTTATTTCATATGCTGTAGATTAATACTGAAGACATCAAAACTATAAAAGAATACATAAGGAAGTATGTTGTAAACAAAAAAAAATGTTGATCTTCAGTATTAATCTGCAATGTCAAAAATAATGCACATAAATAAAAAGCATTGAATGAGACGGTGTGACATTACCAGGAACACGTTTGTCATTTTGCTCTTCAGCCTTTAAGTGAGACACTTCAGACTTCCAACTGTTGAGCGGATGTGGTGAAACAATATCACTTAGATGCTCCTTTGTTGAACATAATCATCAAAATGTATAGTATAAGTGAGTCAGAGGACGGGCTTGGAAATCATTTTTTAGACTTATTCTAGTTTGTGCTCTTGTCACTTTTTTCTATAGTTTCAGAGTGACAGTTGAATCTGTGGTTGGCAGCAAACAACAGAAGCTGCCAGAAAAGTCACCACTAATTTTTTTTCTTAGCCGGTTTTAGTTCTGAGGTTTCACACCAGGTAGCTATACATTATGACGCTCATTTTATTGTACTTTTCCACATCAGCTTAATGTGTGATCATTCTAAATACAAATTGCTAAAAAAAAAGTGTGTATATGTAACCATTTCTTACATTTATTGCAGTAATTAGTGTTTAAACCGAGCCAACATCTTGCTAGCAGTGTAAAAAGACTCTTGTAGAATATTTAAACTGTGTCAGTTTTACAGATCAGAACAGTGAGTGTAAATAAAATCAGTAAATTTACGTATATTTTTTAAATTTGTTTTACACAATTCCCCTATATGTTTAAAATGCACTAATATATCAATAAAAGTCCAAAAATGAACCGAGTTTTTATGTCTGTAATGTAAAATGACATCTTGACCTGTCAATAACCAGAAAATTTAAATTGTTTTACATAAAGACTTGCATTTGCAAATATTTTCTTTTTATCTAATAGATGAAACTGTTGAATTCATACACATCAAATTAATGGAATTTCATTGAGTTTAATAAAATCAATAAATCTCTAACATTATATATAAATTAATGACAACAGAAAAAGCAAACATTTTTTCGGTTATTTTACATAGATTTGTTTGTTTAAGAGTGATGTCTTGTATAATTATACCTGTTTTCACAGGTATAACTATATGCATGTTTCACCTCTTGGAAAGAGGTAAACATGCAGGATCTCACTTAGTTACTGTTTTTACCTGTGGTTACCATAAGCATAGGCACAATAAAGAAAGTGTGACTTGTTGACTGAGTTAAGATGGTTTTTAACTATTGTACACATCAAACCCACAATGACAGCAATCATGATGGTGGAGCAGCCAGTTTACCCAACAAAGGATGTGAATCTGCCAAATCACAAGTGACTAGACGTTGATGACGCTGAAACTTTGTGAGCAGACCTTATCGCTGTGTTACATGTGCTTGATAAGTGGCATTGTAGATCGCCTCCTCTGTTCAGTCGTTCCAATTTGGTCGCTCCTGACCCAAACCATCTGTCCAAAATGTGTACACTGCTGTCGTCAAATGAATGTCCTGTATGAATATACTGGACTGCTTATAAGACAAGATAAGATAAGATAGACTTTACTGATCTCACAAAGGAGAAATTTATTGTTACAGGGCTCTTAGGAAATAAAAACAGAGTGCAAAAGTCACGAAGGTGCAAGTACAAGATAATAAATATTGCACAAAATAACAACTACACAGTAGTGTTATACAGTCTGATGGCATACAACATTGTGTGTTGGTTTTTTTTAATCCTTGGGCTGAACCAGTGGGTCTGAAGTGCACCTGAATTTCAGATTACACCTGGCAGTCATGAGGAGTGATTAGACTGGAGCTCCAGACCTCCTCCCAGCCCCCCGACACATTGGATTGGTCCACCACCATGATGACTCCTCTTAGACTCCAGCAATCAACACACACGGACACAAACCTGCAACCAAAACTCTCAGTCTTGGAGGCTGATATTTGTGACCAGTTTGTCCTGATGCTTCTGTTTGTATTGTTTGTATTTCTGTATATGATCTGTCAGTTCTGTAGTCACTGAGGGGTGACCTATGGACAATTTAGAGCTACTGTGGCTGCTAATTTGGTGAGGAGCCTCAAGTCTTAGTAGAGACTGTGGCTCCAGTTAGCAGTCCACCAACTTTGTGAAGAACCACTCTGGTAGTTTGAGACTTTGTGTACTGTGTGTTAAATGTCTGTGTTTAAAGGCACCAGTTTTGTTCCATTTGCTACTGAGCAATAAATTCCTTTACTGGAACCAAACCTCACCTGATTATTTGTTACATCCAGCTCACCCTAGAAGTTGGACGGTAACACATGTGGAACAAATTTAGGGAACCGATCCTATGAACTCACAGCGTGACTTTCTGTATCAGTTTTTCTTTTCAGAATTAGTCTCCAAGATGAAAACTTGCCATTGTGCAGAGTAGATTTACAGTGTGCAGTCGTAGGTGAGCTGGTGTGCTTAAAGTGCAGTGAGAGAAAAGAGGGACTTCATAAATTTGCACAACACAGAGGAATTTGAAGGCAGGAATGGATTATTCTCATGGAAAATGTAACTTTGATACACATAGTTTATGGGTTTAACCAGCGATTGTAGTTCTGTCAAAACAGTGATTTCTCAGTGAACTACAACTCCTAGATTTTTTGTCCTTTTAGGTCTTTCTGTAAATAAAATGCAGTTCTGCTGTGTTACTTACATGCTACATTGATTCCAGCATCGACTTTATGAACAGAGGAGTCAGCCCTAACTCCAGGCTGTCTCTTTAAAGTATTTTTTAATAAGCTATAGTTACCCGTAGTGCTCAGCTGGTGCATTGACCAGCACACTAAATTTAGCAGGGCCACTCTGTCAACACAATTATTTTGCAAAGCCACCTCTTGGGAAGCGACTAACCACGAGCTAACATTGTTCTGATGGCTGAAGTCGACGGCTGCCTCCTCATGGGCCGGTTCTCAGTAACGATCACTGGAGTAAATGTCAAAATAACAAACCACTTTCTATCTCCAAGGGAAATTAGACTCAACAGCTCACTCACTGCACACGACATTATCAGCTTTTCTCATTTTAAACAACTTCATATTTACAGCAAGAACACTTAATCTCGGAGTCAAAAACAGGCACTTTTAGAATCTCTCACTGCAGTTTAGGAAACAGATGTAGGCAGCTGGTTGTGTTTTTGAACCCATCCTAAATCCTATTCTCCTTTGTGCGTTGCCGTGGAAACAGAGCAGCTGTTTGGAGAACAGCTAATCCAGGCGACGTCACATTTCAGGATGAGGTGCCATAAATAAGCATATAGATAATTCTCAGCGAGATGAAGTGAAGTGAGAAGAGGGCGGCAGCTTCATGACCTCGAACTGACACTTTTACTTTGTGTTATTAAAAGAACCTTTTAGTGACATGGCATTTGATGAAATTTCAATATTTTTAGATAAGAAAACACGACTGTTGCTTTAGCAGGGAAGAAGATTCACGCACTGTAAGGAATTTGCAATGCATGTAGATACAATAAGCAAAATTCAATAAAAGATGGTGTTAAAAACGATACAAGAAACAGCTAAATACATCATCACACAACACTAGTGGTGTTTGAGCTGAACTGGCTTCACTGTAACTCTGGGTTGGTAACTCAGGACTGGTTTAATCGGTGGCACAGCTGAAAACTGACCATCAGTTTTGTTTTTCTGTGAGGGTTTATGACATTTACGTCACGTCTGTTGACACTGACACAGGACCGGCCACAGTTATTACTGTTAGCAGGGTGCCAGATGCCTCCGTGGATCAGACACAGAGGCCGTGATGCCTCTCTGGTCGTTGTCGGGGGTATTCTTGGCTCTGCATATCACATGTCGGAGGGAAAACGCCTAAAACGAAGTCATAGTGAGCACTATGCCAGTACACAGACTACAACAAAGCTCCATTCCTTCATATATAAACACGGTGTAAACTGCTTTTCTGCGAGGTGCTGCCTGTTCCACGCTAATGAGGGCTGCTCTGCTGCTCAGCAAACTGTTGCTATGGAGAGAAAGAGCAAACCCGTGGCAAGACCGATGCATGTAGTAACTTACAGCAAAGCAGTTTCAGTGCATTGCTCCATATGTGCGTGATCTACATTCTGGTTCAGAGCTCACCACCTAAACCGAAAAAATAACAACTACTCAGACTTTGGTTGTGTCTGTATCATTGTGCCACACGTAGTCCAGAACTCTGTGGTGTGAACTGTTAGGTTTCTAACTCCTCCTCTTCATGACACTGGTTTTATATTCATTTTATCTTTTATTTAGCTTTAAAAAGTCCATTTATGAAAACATTATGAAAGATAATTATCTCAACCTTTCCATTTCTGCTTTTCATGGTGATGTTCCATCTGTTGTCTTGACATTTAGACTGAAAGAGTGTTGCATTAAATATGGAAAACAACTTGAACTGTGCTCTTAAACCACTTGGATCTTGTTTATATATATATATATATATATATATTAAAGAAATGCTTTAACAGTTTATCAAAAAATTCTAACACTTTAGTTTCTGCACTAAACCAAGAAGATATAACTGATTAATGAATGAGCTTCATAGGTGCTGGTCAGCAGATTTCATCTTTGGACGGACCCAGACCAGCTGTTTCCAGCGGTTTGTACGAAGCTAAGCTAACTAGCTGTTGATTGATAAATAATATAGTTCAAAATGTCCAAACAAATCAAATAAAAAGTGTTCATTAATGAGCTTTGAGCTTTACATCTTCGTGCTAAGCTATGCTAACCGTCTCCTAGCTGCAACCTCTTTAGTGTTATGAGGCTTCTGTAAAGACAGCAAATATGTGTACTTCCCAAAATGTCAAACTATAGCAGATAATTTTACAGACTTTTTACACTTCTTTAAAATTATCTGTAGGTGGGGGACCTGCTTGGACTCGAGTATCTAAATCCTGGCTACAGCTCAGATAGACATGAGGTTTTGCACCATTTTTATAGCATTTCTTTCTTAACTCTCAATCTTTGATCCAGTGAGACTAGTGTTGCTAAACTTAAAGCGGTAGTATTGCTAAACTACCATTTTAAGTAAGTCCTCAAAATGTCCAACGGTGCATTTAGTTCTTTGAAAAAAGACCTGCATGGTGGTTTGATGGTTGTATTTTCATTAGGTCTCAGTTTTGTGGAGTTTGTTGCTGTTCGTGTTGACCCAACTTAATTATACAGTGAAGCAGTAATTTTTGTTAAGGATAATTGTGATTTTTAAAGAAATTAAATATTGATATCATGTTAATATACATGACATTACAGTAAATATTCCAGCAGCTAATAACTCTGGCTGACAAGTCAGGAAGATGAGGCAGAATTATGCTAACAGACTCTCCAAATCCATACACCCTTACTTTGATTGTAAACAAAGTTAAAGAATCTGACTTTCTATAAAAGGTTTGGCCAAGCTCATCATGCAATCAACAGTCCTAGTTTGTAGGTAGAAACCCATCCAGACTCTACAAGAGAAATGACTTGACAGGGAATTTAATTTTAAACCAAAATGTCTCAGAAAGATCTGCTAAGTTACTTGTAAATGACAGCTAAATGAGTAGTGTAGTCAAACTGTCGCTGTGTTTCCTAATATACGTTCCCTGAGCTCATGTTTCTGAGACCCACGACAAAGAACAGAGTTATTCACTAACAACAGAGTGCATATTTTATTTCAATAAAAAAACGTTTTTCACAAATGTAATTAAACCATTTAACCATTACATAATTCCCACCCTACCTCCCCCAGCACAAGAACTGTTTGTTGAGTCTTTTCAGTTACACATCTGCTCTACTTCAGCACTTTGTGACATGGAGACATTTTTAGCTTTGACATGTCACTGGCCTGCTGTATATTTGTCTTACGGTGACTCACACATCAATGACACCCAAATGTGCTGCTTCTGTTTCACATCATCATCTCTTTTCATGACACAGACCTCCTATAAGCCCATCAGTTTTTAACAAAGCATGAATATTTTAACTCTGGTGAAATAGGAAAATGCCAGCGTTACAAATTTTGGCAAGCCTTTTGTGTATCACAGTAGTGGATGAGTGCAAAATCAACAATAAGGAGGAAGTACAGTCTTAATTGACTGAGATGAAAGTGAGCTGACCGGTTTGTGAGAGGACTGGGTTTGAACTGGAACAACATCTAAACGGCAGCACTTCAGAACCTTTTTTCACATTGTACTGTCAATGCAGAGCCAGTGTTCTGACATTTTTAACCACAGAGACTAGAGGTCCTTGATTTGTTGGCGATTTCATACTAACAGTGACGTAATATATCAAGTCTCTCTGGCGTCTTGTTAACACAGAACACAGTGCTTTGACACGGATGTCCGACTGAAAGGACTGAGGTAATATTCACAGCAATGACCTCATTTTATTATGACCTATAGTGTGGCACATTCTCGCTCTCTCTGTCAAGCACTGACACACACACGCACACAAACCTGACTAATACTACAAAAAGGCTGCTTTACAAGGGTAGGTGTTCGTGTAGTAGGGTTTGCAAAGGAGAGTCACTTTAACGGCGGTGCAGTACAGCCTCCCCATGAGTCCCGAGGTCCTCTGTTTGACCTGTGGGTGTGTCGCTGCTTTCCACAGGTCATAAATGTCCTCTACATGGCCGTGTGACGTCATCATCTGGTCATAGATACATGGGTGGTAAGGCGCCTTGCCCTCCCCTGAGAAATAGACGTGCTCCTGCGGTGACACGCCGATGGCATTGGCGCAGATGCCCATGAACACATCGTCTATGTAAAGCGAGGCATTCAGGGTCAGTGTGGCGTGGTAGATTCTGTCCGCTACGTCGCTGGAGACGACGTAGCCGGCCCCAGCTGTGTAGTCGGGGTAAGACAACCACTGGTACATCTCAAAGGGAACGTAGTATTTGCTGTCTTTGCTGCGGATGGGCGGTGCCCCTCTGTGCACTCGGCCGATCCAAAAGTCTGTGACGCCTTTGCTGCTCACGTCCTGCAGGTAGCTAACCAGGTTGGGCATGTGGACGAAGATGTCGTCATCAGCGGTCATGAAGAAGCGTGCGTGTGCGCAGCGATTGTGCATCCAGTGAAACTGCAGGATCAGCTTCAGGGTCAGATTGTGGAAGGAGTCTAGAAAGTCTTGCTGGATCAAATCGCCATAGACACGGTCCTCCTGGATGAGCTGCTCCTGGAAGCCGACACCACTCCTCTTGCTCCACGAAGGCTCCTCCTTCTTTGTCTGAATTGCTCCCAAGGCAAACACCACCTTGACCGTCACTCCCAGCGCGTTTTTAATGTAGGTCTCGTTACCCCAGGTGGATCTGATGGCGTTTCGCCTCTCAATATTATCTGGGGATGTCTTGACAAAGAGGAGGAGGAGGACGTCCTCATTGGTGCACTTCTCAGGGTGGTCCAGCAGGTAGTGAAAGCTGCTGAAGCTTCTGGCCTGCTCACGTGAGATGGTGAGGCTCTTGTTGATGTAGGTGAAGCGGTTGACCAGGTAGCGGTACGAGTATGACTTGACGTGGCTGACAACGTTGTTGTCCAGCTGCTCCCAGCAAACCATCACCACTGACAGTACCAGGCACGTGGTCATCAGCTGCACACACTGGCATTTTCGTATCCGGCGGAAATTCACAAACATCCTGGAATCTGGTCACCCGGTGGCGGTGGTCCCTGTCTGGTTGGAGATAGAGGTGAGGCAGCTGATGGAGTCCGTGTGTTTGAAGGAGGCAAGATAGTAGAGGTTGAGAGAGTTGTTCCAGTGCCTCAGAGCAGCATTTGCTGGGTCTTCCATCCTAGGGTTCCACATTCAGCAGCAGGCATGGGCAGTAGTGGGAGTCACTGGGCTTGCAGGGAAACATCCTCCATTGCAGCAGAATCACTCACAGGCTCAGAGGCGTCCAGCAGCTGGAGAGTCATCTTTCACCCATGAATTCTCTGGTTCTGGCAAAGGAGAGCACATAGACATCTGTGACTTCATTAAATACTTGTAACACTTCAGTTGGAGGCACAAAAGTGGAACTACTGCTTCCTTTTTAATTCAAAAGCGGGAAGTGATAATGTCCAAAGTAACATATTTTCTCAATGTTCTCTTGGCAAATATCTTCCCTTTTTGGAAGCGTGACAAAAGCCAAGTTGTGTTTCCTGTTCTATTGCCATGTTCAGATTTTGCAAGAATTGATCATGTGTTGCCACCAGCAGGATTTCTACACACAATCAACCAAAGCTTTTAATCACACAAGGACGCCACTAAAATGTTATTCAATTATTCAAATAAGCAAGTTTCTCTCAGTGAAGTGTGTCCATACTTGGACCACGGTATCCATCGTTCAGAAACCTGTGTGGGCAGTCATTCATTTACACTATGCCTACTACTATGACTCTTCTTGCGGCTGGACTGGAACTTTACATTTGACCAAACCCACTTGTGTTTAGTGTTCTGTGCAGGAATAGTAACGTTAGCTGAAAAGTGAGGTGGGGTAAAAGAGGGGGGAGGAGGATTCACTGAATGCAAAAGCCAACACAGCAAATGCTGCAATGCAAGCTCGTCCATAATGGAGGGGTTTAAGGCACAGACCCACTGAAATCGCTGAGAGTCATGGAAAGCATTTGGACACAATGGACAGTGTCAGAATAGCTCGGCAGCACAATGCGGGACGAGAATAGCCTGCTTCCGTCTGGGCCCGGGCTAAAACCAAGGGGGGGATCATGATGGGCCCGGGGCCTGGGACTCCCACTGCGCCCCGGGAGCTTTTTAAACATCACTGGATGGCCTGTGCCTAATGGGGTCACTGGCTCAGAATGGCTCTCTTTTCTCTCAACCTGATAATGAGAAACTCTGCTTCACCTCTGATTCACACCAGATTCCCGCTCTTACGTAGAAACGCTTCCCGTTACACGGCATTTACAGCTGAGCCGACGTAAAACACATCAGTCATATTAACATACAACTCTTCTCAGCTATTTGGACACGGATAATGGATTTTTATTAGCCATCATAAAAATTAGTGCACATACTTGTTGGACTGTGACCTCCACATGTACGATGTCAGTTAGGAAGGGAAAGTAACAGGCTGGGAAAACTTACAGTTAGAGTTTTCATGCTTCTGGACCTACACACAATAATAATTAAAAAAAATCACTCTGGATCTACAGAAAACACTGTAAATGCTTTATATCGTGAATATTTTTTTTGCCAGAGAGCAGGCAGCTGAAAACAACTCGCAGCTAACAAAAACACAGTTCCTGGGAAAACAAGTTGTGGAAAGAAACAATTCAGAAATATGGACAAATAGTACGAAAGCTCAATGGGTATTCAAGTTTTTTTTTTTCTGTTGTCACTGGAGGGAAGTGGCCTTTTAAGGAAGAAACAAATTCAGCGGTCCAGCCACATAACACAACTTCTTTAAAGTCATACATGCTTATACATATCAGATTACAGTGTATCAGAAAATGCAGTATTTTCCATTAGTTGTTCAGTAAAAACATTGTTAGATGAAATTCTGACAAACTTCAAAAAGCATGTAAAACCAGACTATTGTCACCCACAGAGCCCATGTGATAGGTGTCATCTACTAACAGTGTGACTGTATTTATTTGCCATTGCATTTTCCCAGCATGAGTTACTTTATGACAGTTTTCACCACCAAAAAATGTTACCTACATTTGTTAGGGCTTCACATTAATTCCTTGGTGACTGCTACTTTGTCATGTTACTGTGCTTTAGCCTCAGCTGTGGTGCACTTTGGTAGCTTTAATTTACTTTTATGATATTGACTGAAGGTGTAACTGCTGTCGTGTTGGTCAAACAGGTTGTGTCTCTGCTGCAGGGGGCACAAACACGAGCATCGGCCCTCACTCTTCTATCTTGGCCGCATCTAAAACAAGCGCTGTGAAAGTGAACCACCCCATAAACATATTTAGAAAGTCACCATTTGTGTATAAATAGATTTGAAGCACAGAAGCAGAGTGGGAGGGAGGGGAGAAGAAAAATATCATACTATCAGTGGAAGGATCATTCCAACACTCACCGGCAAAGGAGAAGATCTGCGTGTGAATCCAACACAGAAGCGGCAAATCTTCTTTCCCTCCCCAAGTAGTCTTCTCCGCTGCTTGAAGTTTACTTTTTCCTTCAGATGACAGGAGGCGAAACACTTGTCAGAAACAGGCATCAATCCTCAGTGAAACAGTCAACGGCTCTGTGCGGAGGAACAGTGTGTGTCTGTGTGGGAATATCTGTGAAGTGGTGTGAGAGTGGGTTTTCTTCTGATCCGTCCACTGGCCTGAGTGTGTAGACTGTAAGTTGCTTGTAAATGAGCCGGTTGCCTTGGCTCTGGTCTCTCCCCTCCCTCAATCGTCCCCTCCCTCCCTCCCTCCCTATCAGTGCAGTCTGTGTAGGTGGCAGCAGAGCAGAGGGACGTGATGAGACAAAGAGCTCTGTCCTGTCCCTCATCTTTACGCTCTGACATCCAAAAATGTGGAGTGAGGTGAGGAATCTTTATCTGATGTGACGCTTTAGCTGCAGAATTTTCTCCAAAGAAATATGAGACAAAGATAACCCAAGAAACACTAAATGCAGGTTTTAAATGATGATGATTTTGTTTTTGAAGGAAAAATATTGTCCAGCCCATCTTGCCCTATGTGGAAAAAGTAATTGCCCCCTGAATTTGACAACTGGGTTCAGTCTCACCAGCCACACTTAAATATGATTACTGCCAGGCTTGTTAAATCTAAACATCACTAAATTGAGCCTATTTGACTTTGTGAAGTAGCTAAAGGGTCAAAAAGCTGCACATGATGCCACATTCTAAACAGATTCAAGAACAGATGTAAAGCAAAGTCAGTGACATTTATCAGACTGGAGGGTTACAAAGTCATTGCCAAGGCTCTGAGAGATATTATCCACAAATGGAGAAACATGGACCAGTGGTGAACCTTCCTAGGAGTTGCCAAGAGCATGTTGATATCTAATTAGGAAAAGAACCCAGATGAACATCAAAAGATCTGCAGGTCGGTCCGTCTACATGATTCCACAATAAGGAAGGCATTGGGAGAAAATGGCATCGTGGGAGAGTTGCAAAAAATATTTAGATGAGCTCCGAGACTTCTAGGATAACAACAGGCTGATGAGTCAAAGGTGGAACTTATTATTAGACATGGATCCCGTTATATCTGGCGTAAAGCTACCACTGCAATCCACAAGAGGAACATGATGCTAGCAGTGAAACATGGTGGTGGTATTGTGATGGTTTGAAGACTCGGACGACTTGTCATAACTGTTTGAGCCACGAATTCTGCTCTCTATCAGAAAATCCTCCTGAAGAATATCCACCATCAGTTCATGACCGAAAGCCGAAGAACAAATGGTTTCTACAGCAAGACAATGACCCAAAGCACACAAGCAAGTGGCTCAAAAAGAACAAAATGAAGGTTTTAGAGTGGCCGAGTCAAAGCTGAGACATCAATCCAAGTGAGATGCGGTGGCAAGACCTTCAAAGGGCAGTTTGTGCTCATAAACCATCAAATGAGACCGAATTAAAACTATTCTGCAGAGAAGAGTGGGTCAAAATGAATTCATGGCGATGTAAAAGACTGATCACAAGCTCACAAGTTGTTGCTGCCAAAGGTGGCCCCAACCAGCTATTACGCTTAGGGGGGGCAATTACTTTTTCACAGGGGTGATACAGGTTTTCAATAAATCTTCAATAAATTCTTATTCAAAAACCGCATTTTGTATTTTGTGTGTTATCTCTGTCTAATATTCAAGATGCCAGAGAATGACATTGACAATATCAAAGATTGGACAAATACATCAAATGCCAACACTGTACTACATGCAACGTATGACAGAGAAAAGTAGAAAGGTGTGGTCGTCAACGCGATTAAGCAAGACACCTAAGAAGAAGAAGAATATTTAAAAAATATGAATGTTAGTTTGATGATCCGGAACATTTAAGAGACAAATGCGCAAAACTAGAAGAGCTCTGTAAGGAGGGGAGAAGTACTTGATGTTTACTCAAAAGTGACAGTTTGCGGTTGGTAATACTTCTGATATCTTTGATTTGAA
The DNA here is from genome assembly GCF_021347895.1 of Acanthochromis polyacanthus. NCBI lineage: Eukaryota > Metazoa > Chordata > Actinopteri > Pomacentridae > Acanthochromis > Acanthochromis polyacanthus. The sequence continues at coordinate 30,839,957 of NC_067121.1, forward strand.
CATTTTTGCGAGCCTGCATTGTAGCCAACACAAGCAAAGCATCCATGACTTCACTAAGAATTTTTGGGATTTCCTGGAACATTTAAATACTGGATAAACATTTGATACTGAATAAATAAACACTGTATTCTCTCTTCCAACAAACCGAAACGCTTCCCATTTCGGGATGAAACATCAGTGCTACTCATCCTTAAGGGCCTGCTCCAAATACATGCCCCTTAGACTGAAAGACCTCCTTCGCCAAGTATTATTTTGGCAACAGATTTTGGTTGACTTTTACTCTTTTGACAAATATGTGTATTAGTTTTAGTCCACTTTGATTCACTACATCTTTTTTTTTAGCTAGTTTTTGTCAGTGACATTTAGTCTCATTTTTGCATTTGTATTTTGCCATATCATCCAAGCAGCTTAAGACCACAGCTGTCTCCAGCTTTGTGTACGGATACCATGACTACCCGCGTTATTCTTGTATATGGAAAGGTGAGTGGAAAAGGTTAAGTGTCCATGTCTGTCTGTAATGATGAAAGATGGCATATCTCCTGTAAATCCAGTCATCACTTCCAAACTCTGAGCCACTCTGTCCGTCCAACTCACCTAGCGTTAGCATTACAACTACATGCTCACTAAAATCCAGTTTACCGTCTGGGTTTAGCTTGAAAGGAGACGCTAAATTGACTGAATAACCAACATCTTTTTTCTACAACATTAGCAGAAAGAGCGGCATCAGCAATCCTGAACTGACTCACGGGTACTGACAGCAACACGAACAACATCTGACTGCAGTGAAGTCATCATTACGTCCACATCATCTGTTACATTAACAACAGCTTACCTTTCTTTAAAAAATGTCAACTGCTGCCTGCATATTCATAGTTTGTCTCAGGAGTGTTGTTGCCGTTTGTCATCGCGTTTCTTTTTAGGGAAGTTCATAAGTCTGTTTTAATTCAGGAACCGTCAGATGATTTTAGAGTCAGACTCATTGCATCACACAATGTAATGACTTTATTAGTAAGCAGCAGTTCAACGGGTCAAACTAGTGAATCGACTGAATGGGGGGGTGGAAGAAAGGGATTCAGAGCTGCAGGGAACTAAAAAACCACTTCCTATGAAAACAGTCATTGGTTATTCATCCATTTGTTTGTCTTGAGCGTTGTTGTTTCAGTTTTATTTGCTGAGAAAAAGAGTGAAGCATTTTTTCACAGTTCTATAGTTTCATAGTCGTAATTCACAAAATTCCACTGCTAAGTTTCTCAGCTTGTTTTTTTTATATGCTTGAAAGCACATCTGGGCTGAAATAATCAGTCATTGCCGTGGCTGAGGAGCTTACAGCGTTCAAGCTGCAGCGCACAAAAATAAAGTCTCAGATTCAGACTTCTGAGTTTCAGTGTTTGAGCAGAGTAGCAAGTGAGCTGGTGTGCTCGAGCTGCAGAGAATAAAGAGTGTCGAGTCATTTTAGTCATTGTTTTAGTGGTGAGAGGTGGACTTCATAGGTCTGAACATTCAACAGAAATTAACTGTGCAGAGCTGCATACAAGTAATTTTACAGTAGAAAGATTTTTTTCAGAGATAAACTTCTAAATATGTAAAATCACTACAAAGACAGGAGTCGGCATGCACCGTCTGATAATGAGATAAATGTGTAAATGCGTGCAGACAGTGAGGAAGCATTAGTTCTAGAGAGTGAGTGAAGGGAAATGATGTAAGCTGTTCCACAAAAATCATTTTTATTTGGTAATATTCTATTTTATGGAGTCCTATAATTTCCCAGAGAGAACTGTGTAATTTTGTTCTAATTGCGTATTTATTTTTAGTTTGTTTTTTTTTAGAAGGACACCGGAAATTGTATAATAATTACCCTACATAAAAAACTATTGGCCATGTCATGGAATTTGTGTTTCCCTCGGGACACGCTGTAATAACTTTCCTGAAGTTTCAATGCAGCGCCATCATCAGGTCTGTTTTTCCAAATTGTTGGGTTTGGTTTTATCTGATCTTATTGTCTATTTAGCGCAGGCGGCTTCCAATCCATCGAACTTCCTTTAAATAAAGCGACCTGCTCAGAATTTCACCTGAGAGCTCCGCAAGCAACTGGTACAGTACATGGAGGTCTAAAAATACACTAAATGACCTGATTAGAGAAAAGAAATGTTTGTCAGGAGGTCACAGATGTAGGAGACTACAGTGTGAGACAGTCAGGACCTGCAGAGCGCATGACTAATGCATCACAGGATTTTTCAAGGAGAGTGTGAAGGAAAAGTGATGTGTAGGCTTGACGACTCACTGGAATGCACACATGCTTAATTTGTTGCAGACGCTAAACTTTTTTTCTTTCCCGTTTCTCTTGTGCACAAATGAAAGCCCGAGATTATTATTAAGTATGGCAGAATAAGGCGGATAGCTGGCTTACCTTGCTAACAAATTACTGCCTATTAAATACTAAATTGCTGCTTACAAGAGTTCAGTCTGAACACTAAATAATATGGAAATACAGCACTATGGAAATTAAATTCAGGTTTGATTAAGCTGTAAACTTAACCAACCATGCTACATCAGAGCTTTCAAAAAAATGACAGTTTCTTAGTCACACTTATATGACTGAAACTAATCAGAAATAGCCAATTAACTTCTGCATTCTCGATATCTTTACTCTGGATTGCCTTGATTGTGATAAAACAATGTTTAACTTTTGAAGCTGATCGGATATATGCTGCTTTCTTCTCTATCAGTGAACAGAACATTCACTGTTGAATGACATCAGTGGCACTCTTGTCTATAAGGGGCTGCCCCAGCGAGCTAAAATGCTACTTAAAACGCAAAGTAAGTGAAGGAAAATGGCTGGAGCTGTTCCATATCTTTTCTTGTCTTTTATTTATTGAGTATTTCATGGGTCCTGTAATTTCAGAGTAGTTTGTTCCTCAGAGAGAACTGGTAATTTGGCACTAATTATGTTTGTATTTTTAGTTTTTCACATGTCGTGAAACTTGGGTGTGCGTTTCCCTTAGGACAAATTTAATAGCATGAGTGCGGCTTACCAACACCTATAGCACTGAGGTGTACTGTAGGGGTGGCCTAGTTTCACAGTCCCACTTGTCATACAAATTAAAACCACACCATGCTGCCTGCAACACATATTCATCTACGGACAGTGGCTTTAGTGCACGTGCTCAAGCAAGCCAATTAAATACAGTGTTGAGTTTGGTGCATTTTACTTGACTGTTTCCATTTTAAGACAAAACAATCCAGCAAATATTGTTTTTTTTAATCCACTACAGTTATTTGATAACTTTAGTTACTTTGCAAATTTAGTTTAATGATGCAAAATGTACCAACAACAAAATAATCATGTGATTTTATAGCTTAAGACACAACTTCATTGATCCCAGAAGGGAAACTGACAAGTCAACCTGCAGATCTCAATTAGTAAAATGACCTTTACCAGCTTCGACATTAAATTGGGGAGCACATTCCTGCATCGATAACTAAAATCCAATAATAGACATTATACTGAAATATGTCATGTTGCATGAGGAGTACTTCAACTTGTGCTGTTTTACATGAAACGTTGATGCTAATACTTTAACCAAAGTAAAAATTGAAACGCATGACTTTTACTGGCAACACCTTGGTTACTTTAGTGCTTCCTCCGTTTTTGTCTGCGGAGAAGTCAGTCTATCAGTGCTCCAATTTACAAAGCAATTTAAGTGTTTACATTTTAATTACGTATGTGAATTATTTAACGCTTATTTAATAGCAACACCAAACACGAACATGCTACGAACAACAAACGCTGTCTTTTCGGAGGGAAAGGCAACTTAGCTAGCAAAAACTGTTATTTAAACTTTCAGAAACAGCTCAAATTCTCAATATGTTGCCGTTTAACTTAAACGAATCTAAATTTTAATGTGAAAATATTCATTTACTGTTGTGTAAGACTTATTTTAGTTCTTTCGGTTGTTTTTCCCCCAAAAAACAACAACTCAGCCGCTACCTAAAGACAACAAGCTAACTTTTACTTTGTTCACCTGTCGGCTAGCCGCTCGAGCTAAAGTCACTTTAAACGGGGAAGTTCCGACGCTATTTATATGCAATGTATTAAATTCGCAATGTTTTCACTGTTTGTCATGTGAGCGGTTCTTCGTACCTGACACTACGGTTCATACAGCAGCCACACACCACAGCTCCACAGCCGCCGTTTGGCAACTGAACGAACTCCGCCGTTTCTACCTGATAAGTTCTGTCCGCTGGGAGGAACCAAACTGCTTTCAAAGAGAGGGGGGTCTGGCTGCACTAGTCAAGCCAATATAGTGATATTAATGCACAAACAATACTTTTGATGTCTTTTGTCTTAATATTAAGTGCAAAAAAATGCTTAATTTGAGAATAAAATGTAAAAATGTCTTTATTTACCCAATCTGAAAAATCCGATCGAGCATATCCCCTTTCGATTAAATGTGCACTACACCTCGGCCCTACTAACCACGTACAGGCTACCTAGCAATAAAAAAAAAAACCTCCAGCAACACCCCAGGAAAAATGTGCTTTAACCTGACATTGGCTTAGTTAGTCGGTACACACACTGCTCCTTTACAAAATGTAGGACTTGTAATATTTATATTAATTATTGTAAATGTTGTATTTTTGTTAATCACAAGACCACTTTCTGGTATTTTAGTAGCTCACCCAAAAGTCTACTAAAAAAAATACATTACGAAATAAACCATCAGTCACTTGTTAGAAAGAAAAAAAATATGTGCTTCCTCATGCTGTGGTATAACTGACACTAGATGTAAATGCAAGATACCAGGGCTGTATGATAGATACAATTCAAGCCTTTTGGGACAAAATAATTATTTGATTTTGTTAACAACAGTGAAAGATATCCTGCAATATCTCTTGTCAGGGCTTTATAATCTAAACGACATTTACAAAGGCAGATGAATTTTTTCTGCAGTGTTAATTAGCATAATAATATGTTATTTCTGCTACAGGACAGACCAGATGTTCGCTGCAATTAAGGGTGAAAAATATGTTCATATATTCAGTCAAATTAGTTGGCAAATATCACTATATTGTGTGTCAGCAAAAAATTACATCATACTTCCTTATTTCATACACAAAGCTGCTGAGGCTGATGGAAATGCCACAAGTGTTGCAGATCATAAAACCAAAGTATTCAGCTAGAACTTGACCTAACTTGGACCTCTGTCATCCTATGGGGAGGGACACGAATAACTGCATCCAATTCCATAGAACCAACCAACCATTTCACTGAAAAACAAACATGTCATCCTCATGGTTGCACTAAAGGAAAACAAAGTGATTAGGAATGTTGTTCTAATCCATCTAATGTTGCGCTGTTTCTCAGGGTAAGAGAAAAGGTTGACCTGCTGTTGTTGGCATCAGTAAAGCCAGAGGATTACTGTAGACTTTAGGACATGTTCTCTGGTGACCACAGATTTCTTAGCAATCCATCCCATAGTTGCTGAAATATTTAAATCTTGACCACATTGATGGACTGACTTTGTTGATCCCTCCATTAACTTGGCTGAAAATTTAGCTTTTTGATGGAGATTAGCTGGTGTTGCTATAACATAAGTTCAAAAAATAGCATGCGGCGACATGAAAATCAGCACCAAACGTGGGACAACAAAAAAAAATTAAAAATATTGTTGGCTGTTTCACAATTAAGGGCAGCACTCATTTTGGGGGGAAAAAATCAAGTCTTAAAATGAACAAGAAATTGAAGAAAACAAGAATGGTCTAATAAATTTTCCATGACTGCATGTTTACTCTCTATAACATTTGGAATGAAAAACTATTTCTGTTATCAAGAATAGTAGCGTGTTTATGTTTAGGGTCTATTTGACGACAGAAAAAACAAACACAATTTTAAAAAAGTTCAGGGCCCTACAGCTTTTTGAAGATGATAAAACTACATTTTATAGTGATGTTAGTGTCATCCAAAACAACCAAAACAAAACTGTGTAAAATGTTGATATTTCTTCTATACAGCGAAAAGCCTGGGGTCCAATTGCTCCAAAGAACACTGGTGGGTACAACATGTGTACAGGACATTTGGAAACATATCATCACGGTAACTTTATGTTCACCCAGTTGTCCCTGTTGAATTAGGAAAAGTCATTAAATATGAAGCGAAAAACAAAAAAGATGGCAGTCATGTATTTAGAGACGCTAAACACTGAATGGGGTCAAATTGAACCCACAGATAATAGGAGAGTTAAATGAAGTATATCAGAGTGACAAGAGTGCAGCAGCTGATATGACACTCCAGACCCGTAGCAAAACACTTTGGGAATACTATTTTGTACAAATCAAAGAAATACAATTGAGCTAATACAAAAAAAGAGTTTAATTTTTATATAAAATAATCTAAGACTGCAGTATTTCTGTCATTGTGTGTTTGACAGTCACATTTCAGTTGAAAAAAAAATTGTTTCATCACTATGTATGAGACTATGAAGAATTTAGACTATTATTCTAACTTCTGGGCACATTAGAGTGCTGTGCATTTATATGGAAATGAACATTTTTGGTGTCAAGACCCATCAAGAGTTTGTTGGCTGTATTGAAAATTCAAAGTTTTATAAGTTGGTGAATCGTGTTGCAGCAACATTTGTTTCATTTGAATATTTTGAGTTATTGTCAGGGTATAATCCTGCCTAGAGGGGGCATGAAAAAGCCTTTCCCAAATGATACCCTAGGGTATAAACTGTACTAGGCCAGACTATTCCTTTATGCTGGTATAAAACTGTCTGAGCAGAGGGTACACTGCAAAAACTGAAAATCTGGCCAAGTCTATTTGTTTATTTTTAGTCAAAATGTCTCATCCCACTTGATTTAAGATAAATTCACTTAAGTGACATTTCAGCAAGATGGGGGGACTTGTTTGAAGACAACGCATCTTAAATATCTTAAGACAAACAATCTTGAAATTATCTTGTTTTAACCCCCACGTCATCCTTTCAAAAAAAGTTTAAAATGTGGGAAAAAAAAAAAAAAAAAAAAAAAAATATATATATATATATATATATATATATATATATATATATATATTTGTTGGGAAATTTTTGAATATTTTTGGTGGAAAAAAATATCCAAAAAAAAAAAGTTTCTTTAAGAACATTCAGAAAAAAAATCAACCAAAATCCAGTGATTTTTTTCTCAAATGTTCTTCAAGAAAATATCAGAAGTTTTATTGATATAAATCACTTTAGATATTTTTAGGATTTTTTTTGGGAAGATTTTTACTCATTTTTATGAAAATATTTACAATTTTTAGATTTTTTAAATTTTTTATTTCTTGCAAAATCTGTTTTTTTTTAAATACAATTTTTAAGGGAAACTTTCAAGGAATTTTCTTCCTGAAGATTTTGTAAATTTGTTTATAAATTTGGGGATTTTTTTTGCTGAACTTTTTTTTTTTTTTTTTTCAGATGAGGGAACAATATTTATTTGTGCTGTAAATGAGGACAACAGGAGGGTTAAGACACCCGAGTTTGACAATCCTGGTAAAATATAGCTTAAAATAAGTTTTCCCAGCTAATTTTAAGATCTTAATATTCTAAATATATCTTATTTCAAGAAATCTTACCAAGCCATTTTCCCACTTGTTCTACTGGCAGATTTTTTTCACTTATTTCAAGGTAAAAGTTCTTTAAAAAATATTTTTCTTGTTTTGAGAGGGGCATTTTTTTCCACTGTATATTTTGGCCTTTTGCACCACACACATCTTCAGTCATTTAATTCAAGAAGTTCTGCTCCAGCAGCGTGAAAATGAACAGCGAAGAATCAAACACGCTAATATTATCAAAATAGATTTTATTCTAGACCTTGAGATCTGAGTGATATTACAACAGTCTGATCAGGAGGCTGCAGACTGCAACCATGTGAGTGAGAGAGAAAGAGAGTACAACATAGGTGAGGGAAAAGACAAAAAAAAAACATCTGCAAATTGGTATTTACATGTTCTGTGTGTTATAATACATCAACAATTAAATCCAGATTCTAAAGTTTTTGTTCATTTTGAGTACGTAGCTACAAATAAATCAAAATTACAAAAGTTTTGATAAGTACAAAACCTTCAAGGGCTCTCCAACGTAGCAAAGATAGAATTAACGTTAGTACTTTCGGTAGGAACAAAAAATAGCAAACACACTTGAATGCAGTGTAAAAAGCTTATCTAAAAACAAACCATTATAAAATACCATTCCACTGTCATAGACATCATTGGAAATAGTGTCTTTGTGATACAGCCCGATCACTGCTGACTGTATTAAAGCAAACGTTAAAATAGTCTATAGCTTCGGTAGAAAATTTCTTTTTTAAAACAAGTAACATTCGGAACAAAACGTCTGAAATGTCCGACGACGTGTGCACCTATCAAGCCGTTTAGATCTTGGACATGGCTGCGAGATGAGACCTGGAATGCCATGAAGCTGGCTTGTTTCTACTTAACGCACCCAAGGAGTCAGACGAGACACTATTCACCCTTATTTACTCACTGGAACGCTGCACGCTTTCTGCATCAATTCTGATTCACCCTTAAGAGCATTCTGAACATCGGATGTGTCTACGATGGCTTGAATAAACACACCTCCCTGTTTCTCCATTTTTAGTCTAAAGTGCAGGAAAAAAAGAATAAAAATCACCTCTCAAAGTGTCGCTCTTATTTTTTACATTTAGCTATGACTGTTTAATGGTATTTTATAAAAAAAAGAAAACCATTCCTCATGGTCACGACCCTCACTGACGCTCAAAAACATCAAACTGTATTTCAAGCATCTTCAAAAAGTTACTTTTAAATCCATCCTTAGCATAGGAGTGGCATAGAAAAGAATCCCCTGTAATAGCACAGATTTATATATATTTATATATATATACTGATGTAACATGGGGTCTGTTTATAAGGTATTTATCATATATTTTATATGCAGACACCATGTTGCATCAAGTCGTATGCTGCTGCGAGGCTGCTTTTGAACAACAAGCACAGACCTGCCTCAAAACGCCAACTCTGAACACTACAAACAAAAGCGCCATCTATCCGTGCATAGGCCTGAAAACAGCCCGTCTCCAGAGAATGTGTGTGTGTGTGTGTGTGTGTGTGATGGATGTGTGTGTGCATGTGTGTGTGCGTTAGCGCTGGGCAACAACTGCCTGCCAACAGCAAACCAAAGCAGGGACTGTAGTGTGTTCTTGGGTCGACACCGGACACGAAAGCTGCACAGAGTGAAAGTTTCGCAAACAGCCGCTGAATGTGACAAACTAATCTGCACTCCAGCACCGTCGCTTCAGCCGAGATGCGAGCGAACGCTGGTTAGTCTGGCAAAAGCGGCGACCACAGATCCCGTGCCTGCAGAGGCGGCGACACTCCAAATGACGTCCTGATGCATAATTACCAAGCAGGGGAAACAGGACACAATTAGGCCGACTTAGTCTGATTATCATTCAGCATTGGTTAGCAATCAGCCATAAATTGAGGAAGCAAGCACAATTACAACCAATAATTATTCACGTCTGATGGATGCAAGCTGCTGAGGGCCTGTTTTTCCCAAACCTACTGTTAGCTCACTACTGACACAAAAGCGCAGCCATCTATTCGTAACTGTAAGACACAGATCCAGGACGACCTCTGTTTCAGTGACGGGAACCTGACGCTGACTGCACTTTGATGTCTTTCGGTTGCGAGGATTATCTTTCGGCCAGGAGCTTTTTGAATTCCTTGGGGCTCCGTCTTAACCTGATGAATTGTGATCACCTGAAAACCATTTCTGAGGATAAAAGTTGCAAACAAAGGGCAGTCCATCCTCTGATTAACTGCTTTATACTTTGTTAAAAAAAAATGGCAAAAATGAAACAAACTTATTAGATAAAAATAGTTGACAAAACTATAGATCGTTTTCAGAGCTGTACATCTGCATTTTTGAACCTTAAAGAGCGCAGGCAAGAAGATTAATGGATCTCCCAACCGACAACTTTGAACATCCATTTTAAAAGACTCAACAACCGCTCTCTTCTCTCCCACCCCACATGTAATAGAAAACCTACAGAGATCAGTAAAATCCTAATTCAACACAACAATGTCCACAGGACACCAAATGCTGACATATGCAATATGCACACACCAACAGAGAACAAAAATCTTTACAATTCTGATACAAAGGATAAAAAGAGGAAAGCAAGAAGAATCCTGGTGTTTTGGTTCGCTTGTGACGGGTCCAACAAGTTTCTACTATGTGACAGAGAAATGTTTCTGGTCGGTGGAGCAACACAAACGTCCGTACAGACCTGTTGTATGTCTGATGCATGTGCGTAAAAACTGTGTGTGTGGTCCTTGTGTGTACGTATGAGGGAGGGAGCGCTCCGGTTGGCTGTAACGGCGGGCCATGGCATCTGATGGGACTACAGCAGTGTGGCGGACAGGCAGGGACAGTCATTTTGGCTATGTACACATTCGTAGTCGGTCCATGGCTCCCCCAGTCGTGTGTCATTTCCTCAGATCGAGAACACAAACCTGGAAAACAAGAAGCCACGGACAGTTAGACAAACCGATACTTTCTCCGCCACGCAGGTTTCACTTTCTGCTGCACGGAATGGGAAGATGATACATTTCTCATCAATGGTAAAAGATTTTTTACACGAGCCAAATTTAAATTCAAATGAGAACCTGATCTGTTGCTGTATAGCAAAGCAAACTTAACATAGTGAGAGTGTGTTTCTGCCATGGCCTTGCTTAGCATTCACGCAAAGCTGGTTACTTACTAAACCCAGAGTCTATGAATCCAACAATAAGCGTGTTCACAGAGGATGACTGATGAGACAAACAGAAGGCCAATCCCAAACACAGACCGGTCTAGAACTGCACATTTCTCACAAAGAGAAACTAGAATCCTAAACCAACATAAGAAATATCAAACTGTTACAGACTTAAAGCTGCATCCAAAAAACAAAAGTGCAGACTGTGAACGTGAGCTACTAGACTTACCAATAATAATAATACTACCTCATATAAGGAACAATCTGAATACCTTCTTAATTATGTACGAGCTGTTTAGATGTTGGTTTCTTATTAAACATTCAGTTCAACTATCATTATTTAGCAAGACTGAATGATGAATTCACACGTCGTCCCTTTATGCCATCAATAAAAGACTAATAATGTGAAGAATTAATTATTGAGCAATAAAAATAAAACAATTTTCATGCAAAATGAAAGACAAAAAATCCCGGACATTTAAAATGAAATAAGGCCGGCATCACAGATGAGCATCATGTTCTAGACGAGTTCTCCAAAGCGCTTGGATTAACTTTCCTGACAAGTGTACAAAGGAAAACTGGTTGTTTTGTAAAAACAAAATATAGATCTGATTTAGTCTAAGTCAGGTATTTAATATTCTTCATTATAATTAATATATATATATATATATGGCACAGTGGGTAGAGTGGCCGTCTTGTAACTGGAAGGTTGCCGGTTCGATCCTCGGCCCGTTGTGCTCATGTCGAGGTGTCCCTGAGCAAGACACCGAACCCCTAATTGCTCCTGATGGGTCGTGGTTAGCGCCTTGCATGGCAGCTTCCACCATCTGTGTGAGAATGGGTGAATGTGGAAAAGCGCTATATAAATACAGACCATTTACCATAATTGTGCTATTAAACACTCTGGCTTATTTATTTACTTATTTTTAACCTATCACAATTGTTTCAGGTGGTGCTAAGCCCAGGAGGCAGTAATGCTGCCCCCTGCAAAAGAAGTCTTGAGGGATTGTTTTAGTGAAACGTTAGCACCATGTGGCCTTGTTGCAACCTTCATAAAAACTTGACATTTTCATTGTGTGAGTGGCGCGGAGGTTGTTGTTGTTTCCTGTAGTGAAGGGAGTTTTAAAAACGATAACATAGTGGAAAGGGAGAAAGCTGTGTGATGTGCAGAGGAAAGTGGAAATTTCCACCTGAAGTTTACATCCGGTGAGTCACACTAGTTATTAAGGGGGAGTACACCTTATTTCACAGGTTCACAAAGCCATTATATTGTATAGGCTCTTAATGTTTGATATGACCCAATTTAACATGCCATACATCATTTTAAAGCTTATGAGTAGCAAATTCTCATTTTAACAGAAGTTACATGCAGTGATCCCTGGGGACAAAATCTTGTCATAAACATGCCAATACACATTTCCCGGTGACCCATCTTTAGATGCCATCTACTCAGAGTCCATAAATTTTGGGTTAATGACTATTATACCTTTTGATAAAGTAACCTACTGTAAAACAAATAATGGGTGCTTTGGGGATAACTTTTTCTTATTGCCACAGCAACCATTTCAATATAAATAACTCTTTACCTCAGAATGAAAATGGTCTTAAGTGGTCAGATTATAAAGTACTTAAAAAAGCATCCATTATATTAAGAAGTACTGTCTTAAGAACAATCTGTGAAAAAATCAGCATGATTGCTCAAATAGTTTAAAAGTTATTAGGTTTTATGTAACGCCTGTCCCAAAAAATACAGATATTGAGAAAATGCCAGATAAAGATTGTGAACCATGCACAAGTACTTGCCAAGCTGTTGTATGTCACTAACTAAACATTTCTTTGATACCTAATGAATAGTTCAAGCACTTAATTTTTTTTTTAGATTTTTTGAAGGCATATAAGGTGTTCTCCCTCCTTAACTGAAAACCGTTCATATTATTACTAAAAGCACCCGTACTTTACAGTTGGTGGTTAAAACAGGCTGACTGTTGGCTGTTAAGTTCTCCTTAACAGACCTTGTTTACAGCTGACATTTCCATTTGTCACAGCAGGAAAAACACACGTGAAATTAATGATGGCTGCATTCCACTAACGGGAAGGTCCTCTCTTAAACGAGCAGATTATTTCCATCTGTGCTTTCCCCTAACGTGATTAAAACGTCTGCTGTGAAGGAGGTCTTCTTCTGACGCCCTTCAACTCTATGTAGCCTGATCTCTAAACAAAAACAAACAAACAAACAAAAAAAAAACCACAGACAACATGACATATGAGCTGCCAATTCTCGGCATTCATTGCGGTGGTTAAAAGGAAACTTAAATGACCAGATTAACACAATATAGACTGATTATCAGCGTTTTAAAGCATTTATTGTTGTGACAAGGTGGCACACTAACAAGCAGCCTCTACTAATGAAACCTTTATCCTATTTGTAAGAATAGAAAAAAGATTGATTAAACTTTTTACTGGGGTTTTACCGATGACGACGTAATCATTACAGATCTAGATTTAAAATGAACACTACACAGAGATTAGCCAAACCTGTAACAGATAAATGAGAACGTTTAAATCAGGGGGGCTCCAGACTGCAAAGAGTGTGTAAGTGGAAATTTCGAGGGCATGATGATCATTAAGCTGTGTAGGTGTCGCTCTAACTGGCACATTCAGCAGCCGTACTGACCACAACGGAAACAAGTAGCACTTTTTTTAACTTTGGTGGACTGTAGTACTTGCATTTAATAATGAGGTCTTCTCGTGAAATGCAGAGTGACCGACATGCACTGTTTTTCTACTCATAGAAAATAGCGCATGTAGAAAAAAACTCACTCAGTTTCATACAAAGTTTTCCAGAGTAATTTTTGGTCACACACCTGTCCGAGCACCACGGCCAGAGCAGCTTCCACAGCCTGCACTATGGGGCGTTCAGGGAACATCGGTAAAGCTTAGTGTCTATCGATAAGAAAAAGTGCTGTGTTTTGCCTGAGACAAAGTCGAACTGGTGCTACCAGCGAAAAAGTTGGTGTTGAAATATCTGTTTTAAAACACTTTCTGATGTATTCTCTTTGGAGCTGGGTCAAATCCTAATCTACGGTTGTTTGAAACTAGAAAACACCCATTTTATTATCATTAGTTATATATCTTTTCTTTTTTCTTTCATGAATAAGCTACAGGTTTCACAGATCTAAAAGTGGGTTTTAGCTTGCTTTAACTCACCCTTTTCACGTTAAAACTGGATCTGCAGATGACAAATACCGAAGCATAACCCTGATTAAAAGCATCCTCTGTTAGTCCTGGACACTTTAATCCACTTCTAATGGGATCTTCACATATGGTTAGTGGTGTGAGAAGCTGCACTGTTTACTAGTTGTTTTCCAAGCCTGACATTAAAAAGAGGGTTTTTTTGTTTGTTTTTAACAGTTTTGAAAGAATTGAAAAAATATATTCCATTAAATTACATTTCATTTTGTAATTTAGGTTTCCGGCAACTTTATCCTTCCATTCAGAGTTCAGACAGAGAAGCAGTTTTTCTCCAGTACTCAGTGATGAGATTCTTACACTCAGCAAAAATATAAACGCAACACTTTTGTTTTCGCTCCCATTTTTTATGAGATGAACTCAAAGATCTAAAACTTTTTCCACATACACAATATCACCATTTCTCTCAAATATTGTTCATAAATCTGTGATAGTGAGCACTTCTCCTTTGCTGAGATAATCCATCCCACCTCACAGGTGTGCCTTAGACTGCCCACAATAAAAGGCCACTCTGAAATGTGCAGTTTTGTTTTATTGGCTGTGCGAAGCTGCTGGATATTTGTGGGAACTGGTACACGCTGTCGTACACGCCGATCCAGAGCATCCCAAACATGCTCAATGGGTGACATGTCCGGTGAGTATTGTGGGCAGTCTAAGGCACACCTGTGAGGTGGGATGGATTATCTCAGCAAAGGAGAAGTGCTCACTATCACAGATTTAGACAGATTTGTGAACAATATTTGAGAGAAATGGTGATATTGTGTATGTGGAAAAAGTTTTAGATCTTTGAGTTCATCTCATAAAAAATGGGAGCGAAAACAAAAATGTTGCGTTTATATTTTTGTTGAGTGTATGACTGAATATGCAAAACTTCAGTTTAGTTCTACATGTTATCCAGTCAAGACTACTTTAATTGGACTACACCTCAATTAAAGCAGGGTCAACAGTATTTTTCCACTGGTATTTTTTTCAGTTCAGCTCCTGCATCTCCTCCACCAATAACTTTCACATTTGAATAACCTGTTTTGATTATTTTGGAACCCTTGGAGACTTTTTTTTTTATTCACCAGCCCACAACTTGGTGCAGATACCATCATCCTGCAATTCTAACTTCATTCAACCTTGAATATTACTTCAGCTCTTAAACACTTTAGAGAATTGGATGAACACATTCTGAGGTTTATTTGGAAAGGGAAAAAAAGAGACCTCGAGTAACATAATGAACCTTGCAGCTGCTGAGGGAGGAATAGTATTGATTTGCTCTGTTAAGATCAGTAGTGTTTTGGTGTAACTCAGCCTTTGCAGCTACATGGAAAGACAGAATTTCCGTAATGGATACACGAGTACAGTGGACTGGTTGGTCTCGACAGGGTGAAAGAAATATTCCTATTACAGAATCAGTGTCTGTCTTTTTATTAAGAAGTAGCTAGGGCCGGTTAAACAATTCCAGCTCCAGAGTGAGGAAGAAGTATTAAGTTAGTCAGCGAACATAGCAAGATTCACACCAGCGTTGTCTAATCAAACCACAGATATACGCAAAGGACCAACATGGCATCACTGCTCTCTGTAGAATTACACCACGCACAGAGAATGTGGTAAGTTTCAGAAACAACGGCAATTATTCAAATTAAATAAGACAGGATTCTCACAAGTAGACCGTATCTTTTTCTGAAAAGACCCTGAAATGCTCTCTAAAATGATTTTCATGGATTCTTCTGAGGGCTACAAAGGGGTTAAAGGCAAACTATACAATGCTACAACCCCAATCAATTTAAAAAGGATGAAACGATGGTTTGTGTAGGGACAGCAGCTATCTCCTGAAGATTCGCATGTAAATAAAAACCTGTCTCCATTGACAGCTCTCTGGTTTTCGTGTTGGTTACACCTCTAACTATAGATGCAGTCTGCACAGGCAAAACCCAAATCTGAAACTGAACGTCGACACTGAGCGCTATTTATTGTTTGAATAATCAATGGAATAAGACACACCTGTCAGTCACATTTTACAATACTTTTGCTCACAAAAGTATTGTAAAAAAATGTGTGGTTTCAAACAAAAGGTGCTATCTTCTATGTTGTGTATCAGATCCACATGTAAACATCTGAAAGTAAAAGCTGAAATGTTGATCTCTTGTCGCGTATTCATTGTTAAGTGCCAAACCCAAATATTTTCAGTTGACAGCAAAATAAAGGAACTGCCCTCACTGTTCCAGTACTTTTGGATGGGAGTGTTTGTTGTTAATCATCTAAATTCCATGGAAAGATGATTTACACCCTTCATCAACAGAAAGATAGTGGGGAAATACTGGAAGAAATGGAACAGCTACTCAGAAAATAGCAAACCAATAAGCCCCACATCCCATTCTCTCTCTCTCTTATGCTGAAATGTCCTTAAAGTGTAAATGTTTGACGATACCAAACAACACCTCATGTTCCCTACCTCACATTAACTTCAAATGTCAAAAACAAATACATTTCAGCTTCCAGTTGTTGTGCAAAGATTTGACAGATTTTCAGAATATTCTAGACGACACGATGGTTTTCGCTTTCTTTTCATTAATAAATCTAACAAACTTAACAGGATGCCATGACACATAGTCAAGAGACTGTCTTTAGTCTTTTGCAGAAGTCCAGGGTGGTAATTTTAGCAGTGAGTTCTCTTGTAGACCACTCCACTACTTCTAACAGTTTCGCTCAAATTCACATCAAAACCTCACAACCTTTCTGACTTCAGCTGAGAAGTTTCCGTGAACAGATGGCTGTTAGAGTCCTTTCACTCCACAGTGGCTTCTCTCTGCCCACTAGGTCATAAATTCCTGACTGATGGAAGGTTGCAGTCACCTCTCTGATCATGCTGCTTCTCGCTCGCTGTGTTTGGCCAAAAAGACCAACAGCCAAAAAAATACATAATCCAATAAATGCGAACAGGGATCTGAATATTTTCCATCAAATGTTGAATAGTGCTGATAACAGGCTGCTGTTTGAGTGCTGAAAACTTAAGGTGGTTCATTTATTGAGCGGTAATTCACATTTCATGTACTAATGGCTCTATCTAGTGTCACCTAATGGCACTGCAGCATCAACTGTTATGTTTTCATTCAGTTTTTGAGTCTGCTCAGCTCAAGTTGCCCGAGTTGTCACAGCTGTGTGTTCAAATGCTGATCCCTCAGTCTTCACGACATTATTCACCACCACAAACACACTCATCCCTACATTAGCCATGAGTTTAATGACTGGATGCATGCGGGCTTTGAGTCACATCTGCGTCTGATTGGTCAAACACGGACTCCCCGTAAGCGCTGAACTTAATTCTTCAGAAGTCGGTCTGACCTCAGTTTCAACCCTGATTCCTACCCCGGGCATTTGAAGGCATCTGCTTACCCTTTATTACATATGGACGATGTGCACATTTCTCAGGTCAGGAGGCTGGTGTAAAATTCGTCCACAGAGTGGATGTGGGGGGCTGCTACTTTCAACAGTGATTATAATGTGGGTGACCAACTGCTCGGGCAGGAAAACTCACCGATCCATCTGACGCGCTGGCTCCTACTTTGTCTCCTGTGGCGTTCCAGCAAACTTCGAAGATCCCTCCTGTCCCTCGGTAGCTGTGGACTAAAGCACCCGTCTGAAGACACATACACACAGCTGGATCAATGGCAGGCAAAACCTATATCATGTATGTGTTGCATTAGTTCACTGTTTACTAAAATGCGTGGCTATACTGTGCTTATAAGAAGTATTCACGCTCACTTTGAGGTTTTTCCCTTCACAACAAGAATTTGCGAGAAAAAAAAGACTAGCCAAAGCAAAAACAGATTTCTACCAAGTAATATTAATTAAATAAAAATAGAAAATGCAATATAAGGGATTGCATTCATATTTGCCACCTTTCAAGGAAGTCACCTTATTCAACACACATGGAGCCAGTTTGTGCTAGAAGTCAAGTAATTAGAGAAATGGAGATCAGCTTAGTGCAGCAAACGTGTCAAGTGATTGTAGCATGAAGACACCTGCATCTGAAAAGTCCAGTCACTGAATCAGCATCAAAATCTATGTAACCACGCAAAAAACAGACTGCTGAGGGAGGCCAACCTTATGACACCTCTGATGGAAGTCCCAAGCTTCAGCAGTTAAGATTGGAGATGTTGCACACACAACAACTACTGCCTGGTTGGTTTTCGGTCAAAGCTTTTTCAGAGAAAGCCACTGATTAAAGCGCTCATTAGAAATCCTGACTAAAGTTTTCCAGAAGGCATGTGGGAGACTCTGAACTCAACTGACGGAAGGTTATTTGGCCTAATGTGACCAAACTTTCTGTCTATACTAGACCAAACACTTTACATCATTACAAACACAACATCCACACTATGAAGCATGGTGGTGGCAGCATCATGAAGTGGAGATGCTTCTCAGCAGTAAAAGTAGATAAAATGAATGCAGCAAAGACAACGAGACAACCTGATGCAGCCTGCAAGACAACTGTGACTTGGGAGAAGATTTCTTTTCCAGCAAGAGTACAAACCAAAGTTACACATAACTGGTTTTAAGACAACTAGGTGTACAATCCTGTCAAAAAAGTCAAAATATATTGACCATGTTTCAATGTTGAAAAGCAATAAAAGGGTAACACTTCCAAGGGTGGTGAATACTTTTTATAGGCACAGTAATTTCAAAGTATTATCCCAGACCTGAGTGTTCCAGATGTGGACACATTTGTCGAAGGAGCCGCTGGCGAGATGCCGGCCATCTGGGCTGAAGGCCACGCTGTAGACGGGCTCCTGGTGGCGGGTCAGTGTGTGGATGCACACCCCACGCTCTACATCCCACAGACGCACTGTAGAGTCAAAGGATGCACTGGAGAGAGACAGAAAGAGTGGAGGACGCAAAATGAGCTCGGTGTCATGTGTTCTGAACCATGTACCACAGCTATAAAAATATAATGTGTCAAGTGGACATGCTAACTAACTGAAACAATCCATTTACTGCACCTGTCTATGAAAGAATATTATCCTCTTCCTTTACTTATGCATCAACTGTGTCCAAAATCAGTGACAAAAACCTTACAAGCATTCAAAAGCCTTGCTAAATTAAGTCAAATGCTCAAGACAAAGATAAAATTCAGAGATGCACTGTGTGGAAAAACCAACATGGCACAACTGTTACATCTAAAAGATGAAGAAATGGAGAAATACTGTCTTTCAATAATTCACACTAGCTCTGTCAGTTCTATATAAACTATGACAATCTAATGAGTTGTGGAGGTGTAAAGCCCATTGTCATCTGTTTGACCCGGTTATTTCAGGCTTAGCTGAACCGCTGTGGACAGGGTGCTAACTACAGTGGAGCCACAGGGAGCTTGGCTCGTCTTAAGACATGAGCTCCCCTAAAACTATGATTGTGAAATTTTGTGTGGTCTGTTTTTGCCGTGCATTTATATTTTTATGTATCTTTGTCATCATGTATAAAATTAGAGTATGACTAATGTATGATTTATGCATCAGGTGGATTAATCTTGGAATCCCTTTAATAAAGACACCGTATGCATGCTGTTCCTGCCATCACCACTAAAGTGACGTGGTGCAGCCTCACTTGATTTAACTAAAAAATCTGGTTAATTGACAAAAAACTAAACAGAAGAACAAACCGAACCCTTTGTGGTGCTGAAAGCAGACACCAGCAGCCACTTCTCACTAGTTTTCTTATTCTTCATATTCTTGGCATCAAGTTCCAGGAGGAGGAAGATGGGTAAGGAAAATGCTGTTCTGTACTCTCACCTGGCCAGCATGAGGTTGGCGTTTGGGTTATTGGTCCCAGGGCCTGTGGGGCTCCACTTGATGGTATAGATTTCTTTACTGTGGGCCTGGAGGTCGTGAACACATGAGTCCTGCTTCATACTCCAGATCTATACCAGAGAGCACAGAGGCAGGAAAAAAAAAAGCGGTGGTGAGTATTACAACACATCAGTAATCAAAACAGATTTGAGTAAGGTCCACTTTATGCTTTTCTGGACCATTGGGTGACATCAGCTTGTTATGTGAACTGACCTTGAGTGTCATATCATCAGAGCAGGAGGCCAGCAAGCTGCCAGTGGGATCCCACTTGATGGCGTTAACTTCATTCTAACATGAAAAAGGAGTGTTAGAAAAACATGTGGCTGTTGTACTAAGCCAGAATGAATTTAGAAGAATAATGTGCAGTTAATGTATATACACTTAAATCAATGAAAAAGTATCTCAACCCTTGTTAGTAACTTAATTACATTATTTCCTGTTTTGTCACAGCAATTAGGGTGATTTTCAACAGGCAGATGTAGTCAGATCAGTGTCTTCATTTACTTTGAAGGCAATGAAACCCTGACTAGAAGCGTCATCCAGTGCAACCCCTCATATTATTTAACAGGAGTATATCTGGCCAGCTGGGCATTTCTGTTTCCCTCACTGTGAGAAAGCAGCACTCACACCAAAAGTGTCCTGACTTACCGTGTGTCCCTGGAAAGTCTTGACAGGTCTGTCCTGACCCAGCTTACACACATGGATGCACATGTCGGTGCTGCAGGACGCAAATGTGTTATTGCTCTGCCAGTCTACATCCAGAGCAGGAGCTGTTGGGAAGCAGAGACACAACTTAGCGCTAAAGCAGCAATGAATTATGCACACAAGCTATGAGACTAAATCTAGACTTCTGATTACCACATTTAACTTAGGTGAATTATAAATAGCACGATACCGTAAGTCAAGACCTTAGAATACAATAGAGAAAAACCTAACAGCTGCCCCTGAGAAAGTACTTTGTGATATTTGGGACAAACAAATACTTTTTGAAACCAGATATGACAGTAACTTAGATCAATACTATGATTATAGAGGTGTGACTTCTTGGTATGTGACATATCGCAACAAACCAAAAATACAAAGCTAGTTAGCAAAAGGTGTGAAGATAAGCTTGACGGAAGACGACATGATCAAAGACAATAATATTCATTGTCATCTTTACTTACAAAGCACTCTCTTAAACTCACATTTGTGGAACACAAACACCAAAACAAGCAGATCACAAAATCAAGTTAACAATGACCGTTTAATACATCTACACCAAGCATTACACGTACAGCCACACCTGCTACAACTATGCAACTAAATCCATTTATAGTAATTCTTTTAGTCATGTTTATTTATTTTGTAAATAAGTTGTCTGAAATGGAATGGACCTTGAATCAGCCTTTGTGGTTCTGAACATGCAACACAAATTAGAGCCTGAACAATATATTATTTGGTCAGTATCACAGATCCAACAGTTCCATGATGACGTTTTTCACACAACATACTGCAAAAAAGATGCTTCTGGTAATTTAGCAGCTATGGCATTGCATAGTTTATCCATCTGACTCACAACATCACCTGCAGCACATGAAGCAGAGCATGTTTCTCAGTGAAGCAGACGGTGGAGCAGAGGCAAGCTTTGTCTTCATAGCAAGTTTAGAACTAATTTTGTGAAATGCATTTCTGGAAAGTTAATTAGCAAGGACCCCGTCCTTTTTCAATATAACTCATATGTATACACAATATTGGAAAATATATCAAAATCTGAATCTCAAATATCCAATATTGGTCGGGCTCCAATATCTATAAAGGTGGCAATCTCAGCACCACTGAAGTTATAGCAATGCCTGCAAACAAGCACAGCAGCTACTGTGACTATCCCATCCACTGCATCCAAAGTAACTCTTGCAGCTACATGTAGCAACATCATGAGCACCTCAATCAGTAGCTACAGCAACACCTGCAACAAAACAGAAAAACTAGTATACCTGAACCAGCTCCCGACACTACAGGAATATCTAAAACTAGACAACATCCTGCCACACACCTGCCACTGAAACTAACAACTCCTGTAACTGACAGCACCAACTACTGAACCTAAATCAAACTGTTCTCGCAAATATACAAGGTAACTTCTGTAACCAAAGCACACACTGAAACTGAAGCCAGGCCATAAGTCACAATGTGAAGAAAGACTCGACGGCAGACAATAATGAATTTATGATCACTATGAGCTCACTGCAGTTCAGCAAAAGGTAACATCGGTCTAAAAGCGGAAAGTCTCCTGCATGAAAAGTCATGTGGAACAATCCAGCTGACTCCTGTCACTCACCCGAATGGAAAGGAAATTGTTGCTTCGCCTCTCCTGTGTGTGCGTCCCAAATAATTGTTGTCTGTGGGGAGGAGGAGACTGTCATTGTTTATAATAAACAACTGGCATCGTTCATGTCAAGAAATCAATAAAAAACATTACCTAGACTACAAAAAGGCGGTTTGGGTCTTATTTAAAAATGCTGCAAGTCATAATGAAAAATGTTCACCAGTAGAGATACACAGGGAGGCTAATAGATCACATTATCTAAATCCTCTTTGTACCTCCAAGACATCAGCACCAGAGTATTAATATGTATGTTGAAGCTCCATAATGCTTCCCTACACTAGGTGGCAGTGTTGAACCGCTTATACAATGAGCTTGATTGTGATTCTGACAGCATAAATCCATCTGATTTTTGATTATATGCCCCTCAATCATCTGTCAGCCTCACACATTTGTGAAGTGCACAAAGAACCTGATGTGCTGCACGGATCTGAGCAGTAACCAGTCAGTCCTCATTACATAGATATCTGTGGCCGAAAAGCATGACACCACTGTGCTACGCCTTCCCTTTTCATAACAAACGTTTGTAGTAGGGGTGATGTAATGCACTTCTTTGTGTACACACTGTAATGTCTGTTATTGTGACCTATTCACCTTTTATTGCAACCTATTGTTCTGTGTTTAACTGTATGTTTCACTGTTGTGTTTTCTTGGTGTGCTTTTTGCAATGTGCTTTTATTGTGACTTATTGTCTTATGTATCACTGTTACGTCCTTTTTCTGTTTTTTTTTTCTGCCTAGGCACTGCGGATGTAAATTAGCATTGTTGCTTATAATTCGGCTCATTTATGTCCATTGCTGTATAAACAGACGTTCATTAAAGTGCACTGTCCCTACCAAATAAAGAAATAAATAATATTGCTTGCTAACTGTAAAAATGTAATATATATATATATATATATATATATATATATATATATTTATTGCTAGTAATACACATATAATACAGCAAAACAAAAAATCAGAAACACTGTCTGACACTTCATCATAGTGGGGTGGTTAAACTTGACATTTAGTGATGGCAGATGTGGGGGTTTTTGTTTATATGTTCATCTCCTACACTTTTATA